>NW_024119654.1:0-17194 GCF_003073215.2 Triticum urartu
CATGGAATGCTGAGATGTTCATTGCACGACATGGTAATATAGAAACTGCCATATATATACCATTGGTCATACACACCGTACATAGTTTAGTACAAGCTCAGGCTAGAGTACAACTACGGTGAAAGACATTACATCTCATCGTTGCATTCCAAGCTCCTATACATTATTTTTCTACACCTCCGGAGCGTGATACACACCAAGTCGTATCCCACGGTCACGCAGGACTTGTCGAGAATACAACTATTACAGCACTAGTGAAACTACTACTAGCTCAAATGGCTCCGTAGTAATTCACATAAAAGTCACCACCAAAACCTGGAAGCGGAACATGATCATTTGGGAACAGACGGTCCTGTGGAGCTTGTGGACCATCGGGACTCGGATGTGGCCTTGGTCCCACAAACGGTGGCAGACGGGGACCACGAGGAGGGGTGATGCCCCCTACATCACGCCACTCCATACAATCTGGCAATCCAGACCGCACAGGGTAAAGGTCCCTCAGGTCCATGTATCCTACCTGTACAGCAGGTGCAAACCGAGTCAAAGTGGCCCAGTGATCAGCACAAGAGTTGAAAAGCTCCATACGCAAGGCCCGATTTTCGCGGTCCTTATCCTCGAGCATCTCGGCAGTGGTGCGGAGTAGTGACTCCTCATGTGTACAGTCATAGTATAAAGCCTGATAGTACCCCTGTGCTCCAGGGAGTGAGGCTGGCATGTAGCGGAAATCGGTGTTCTGAAGCAAGGCAGTCCTGGCTTGAATGATAGTCATCATTGAGTAAGCTGCATCCTGCACAGACATCTCAATAGTAACCCCAAGCCCATAAGAGCAGTGGAGGGATTCAGTGGCTCCAGGATAAGAGGGATATATCCTGATGGTACAAAGGTACTGGCTTTGGTTAAAGTCTCGGAACTGCTCCTCGACGGTATATTCCGGATACCATCGATAGCCTGTCTCGACCATCACTCGAACCAACATGGCCGTGTGACCGGGTACATCGAGGCACCGGGTCAGACAAACCACTTGGTTCTGGGAATGGGTGGCCATCTGAAAGCACAAAATAATGCAAAGGCATTAGAATTTCCTAGGAGAAATCGGACAGCATAACGGCTGTAAATGCACAGAAAAAGATTTGAGACATTCACAACAGTTTGCAAAACCACTCAACAACATCATATCAAGGTTCTGGTTCAACTGACAACATACTAAAAGTAGTAGAAACTGTACTGAGGCTTGTAACAACAATCCTATAAGCTACTACGGATTAGTAACACGTGAACCTGATAGAGAGAAGAGAGCCTAGTCCTTAACCCACGTAGAATGAGAACAGAATGACTCAGATAAGAGGGCATAAGGTAAAGGAGTAAAAGAGCCTTACGTTCCCTTCCACAATCAATTCCCCTACATATAACTAAAGCATTTCTAGACTCGACATCGACCAGTTTGGCTCAACAAACCTACAGGCAGTCCGTCTCTGATGCCAACACTGTCAGAACCCCGATTCCAAGTCACATCTATCTAGCCGGTAACACCTCATATCACTTTGCGGCCTCACGCACGGTATCCCCACGGGTGTCGCCTTACCAAGGCCCGGGACCGTTTGCGCCTTTTGGCTCACGTATATGATAGTGTCGCTAGCATCCATATGACAAAGAACCCAGGCCGACATGGCTAGTCGTGAACCCAAAGAGGCACAGAAATATGGGGACATGCATACATGAATCACATCGAGCATGTTGGTCAACAGCGTGTGAATCCGGGCTGTAGCACTGGGCTAACAGGACTCCGGGGAACCCGGGCCGTAGCAGGCTAGGCAGGACTCCGGATGTCACCACGTGACATTTCCCCGAAGGGACAGACATAGGAACGAAGTGAAACACATGCCGGCCAGTCAAGTGTCCTGAGCAGTAGTGCTGGGCTAGCAGGACTCCGGTGAACCGGGCTGTAGCGGACTACTATGGCTCAAGGAGCACTAGACTACATTTGCCCATAAGAAAGGCTGCCAAGGATAAACAACTAGATTGTCGGATCCCACACATACCAAGCATTTCAATCATACACACAATATGCTCGATGTGTGTAAATACAACATGGCATCACAATAAAACTCTACAGCTCAAGCACTTTATTTAAAGGCTCCGGAGAGCCATACATAACATGTTCATACAGGTAGGGGTCACAAGACCCGACACTCAAGTCATACAAGCATACAAGCACATCCAGAAGCACATAAGTCTGGGTACAAACACTAGAAAGAAAGAAGGCTTGTCGAAGCCTGTCTATCTACATAGGGCCCTCCATGGCCAGAATCACCACCTGGGTGGCAAGTTACTCATCGACGTCGAGGTCTACGTAAAACCCATCGGAGGGGGCGGTGTTGTTGTCTGAAAACAGTAATTAAAGCAACATGAGTACAAAGGTACTCAGCAAGTCTTACAACAGATCCTATTATACATGCTTATTCTCAAGATGGTGGTGGAGTTATTGCAGCAAGCCAGCTTTGACTCTTGGCTAAGCTATCCTATGAGACACCACTGTAAAATAGTTTGCGCACATGAGTCCACTAATCACCAACAGAATACTCCATCGGGGATCCTCCCTCGTCATCCTACGAGTGGGCCATCCTCGGTACTCACACTTATCTTGAGTCTTTTAGTAGTAACCATTAACTTATCTATGAACTGTATAGGCAACCAAGTAGTCCTTTACCGCAGACGCGGCTATTCGAATAGATGATGTTAACCCTGCAGGGGTGTACTTCTTCATACACGCTCTCACCACTTATCGTTGCTTACATGACATGTACTCAGCCACCTTCAAGCAGAAGCCCAACGAGGGTGTCGGCCACGGCCTACCTAAACACACGAGTCTCTAGTCTAGTTTTATCGCCTATCCAGGTTCCATCCGCAGGGAGTCCGGCTGAGGTTTCCACATACGGCCCCGAACGATGTGAACAGGGTCCCGAGACGCCAAACGGGCGCCCGGCATACCCGGCCACGGTGTATCTACCGCATCATAGCCCACCCCTAGGGTCAGCGCTACGCACGGCCGCCAACACATAACCTACAAACACCGGAAACTAGTTGCAACTCCTGGACAGAGTACTAGGGTGATTAAGAAGACGAGAAGGTCCATTGGTTTCGGGCCCAATTTATGGTAGTAACTGATTCTTGGATCACATATACAGATCTCAGTTCTTAGGGACGACCTCAATGAAACAACACACCATGTACTCCTACATGGCCTCTCATCGATACCTTTACCAAATCATGTTCAACACATCCCTCACATCACCGACATAAACATTTCACTCTAGCCCATCACCTAGATGAACCAGGCCTGGCACAACTCTAAGCATAGGAGGCATAGCAGGGTAGGAAACACATAGATGGCTCAATCAACTCCTACACATGCAAGTGAGTTTCATCTAGTTACTGTGGCAATGACAGGTCATGCAGAGGATAAGGGTTCAACTACCGCAGCACACATCAGTTTGAAACGTTGTTGTCTTAATGCATTAAATGAGAGTAGAAGCGAGAATGTGGGATTGTATCGATATGATCAATGGGGCTGCTTGCCTGATGGAGTAGTAGTAGGGTACTTCCCTTCAGCTGGATACTTGAAAATATCCTCGGAGGCAGAACCTACCACGAAAGACACCACATAACACAATCATCACATGGCAATATGCAACAATATGATGCATGCTATGACATGGCAATATGAGGTATCCTTCCTAATGCAATGTGAAACAAGTTGGTTTGGGTCCATTTGAATCAAAGATTCAAATGGAAGCTTATGTTCTTAACCCTTATAAGTGTATTAGCTTGTTTCACCTAAACAGCAAGGTTAGAGTGTTTTGTCATGCATGAAACCATTACAGATGGAAAGATTGAATTTTTCTGATCAAATTTCGTATATAATTCTTTGCATTTGGAGTTACAGATTAAAAGTTATGAATTATTGAAGTTTGTAATATTTTCTGGAATTTCCTATATAAGAATAAATCTAGTAAATGATTTATTGCGTCAGCACTGTGTCATGCCTGTGTCAGCAAGTCAACAGCGCTGACCAGGGTCAAACCTGACGTGCGGTTCCCACTGGTCAGTGACTCAGGGCTAGCCCGACTCACAGACAGGTGGGACCAGTTAAACGCCACATCAGCAAAGTCAATGCTGACGCGTGGGCCACTGTGATTACTTAATACTAAACATGGATTAAGCTGTGTGGTTAATTAAGGCATGGGGCCCGGTTGTCATTGACCCGTGGGGTTAACTGATCGGTGATTAGCGCTATTTAAGCGAGTGCCACATCATCTAATTGCCGACTAATCGCCGACGGTAAGCAGACGCGGCGGCGTTGCCCGTCTGGCCAACTCCGGCGACAGGGGCAAGCGGGGCTGGTCTCGTTGGAACGGTGGTGGTTGCAGGGGCTGGGGCGGCCGGAGACGACGGCGAGGAGCTCGTCCATTAGTTGGCCGAAAGCATGTCGGCGACGAGAGCAGGCGGCGGCGCGTGCGGGTGAGCGCGGTGTGGTCGCTACGGTGCGCGGCAGAGCGAACGGAGAGGGGGAGGATCGGCAGAAGCTCATGGTGATCTCGTGGGGTAGACGGCAAACTCGGGGGATGACCGGAGCAAACGGGGCGGCAGAGGCGATTTCGGTGGCCGCGGGTTGAAGACGACAACGGTGAAGATGAAATGGAGCTTCCCGGCTCACTTGGCGCGGTGAAGAGGAGGAGTAGGTCGAGGCGGAGCTATGGGATGCGTCGGGGAGGTGGGGCACTGGCTGTGGGCGCGGGGTTACAGCGGCGCGTCCATGGAGGCTTCGGCCATGGCGGGGAACGGGCGAGGGGGAGGCGTTGGGGGCGAATGGAGGGGTCCAGGGGGTCGAGGCGACGACGTGGAGTTTGTCTAGACGTCCAGGGGTGCGGGCGGCAAGCAAGTGGCGCCGTGGCGAGCTCAGGCACGCCGGCGCTCACCTCTCTGCCTGCCTGGCGAGAGGAAGAAGCTGACTGGCCATGGGCCAGCACAGTGCTGGGCCGCCAGGTGAGCGCCAGGTAAGTTTCCTTTCTCTCTCTCTTTTCTGTTTTCTATTTATTGTGTTTTGTGGTTTGAAATAGTAAAAATACTATTTCATTCAGGAAAACCCTGAAAATATTCAGAGGCACATTTGAAAATATTCTCAACAGCCTAAAATTACTTTCAGGATTATTTGGGCATTTTAAAATATTTATAGGATTTAAATTGCCCAAATGCAATTAGTAATGAATTAATCCAATGACCTTAAGATGTCCTAGAAAAGTGTGCACCATTTTTGTCAAAGGTTTTAACCCAAAACAAAAAGGGTGGACTTTTTTAGAAGGGCATTTCAGGTTCATTGAAAAAGTTTTTAGTAAACCCTAGTTGTTCCAGAGGGGGGCTAGGGGTTCTGTCATCGCCATTTCAGTTTTCTGGGAAAATAAACATGATGCAACACTCTAATGCATGAACTAGCTAGGGTGTGACACTTAAATACTACACAATTCATTTGACATTGCAGGGTAAGTCAACATATGCAGATAGTTGAAAAGAAAACTTACTTCGAACAAAGTCTGGACGGATGATTTTGTCAGGGAAGTTAGCATATATCTCATGACCAGGCCCTTTTATGTGCAGTGCAATTTTAGTGCCAGCTTTTAGTACATAAAACTTTGCAATTTCATTCCAAAAGCCAGTGCAAAATAGGAGTCACCACATTCATCATGTCTTACAGTAGGAACGGTTGTAAATCCATGGTTTGTGTGCAGTATGACATCCATGGAGCCTTGATGTATGTAAAGGGAAAAAATGTGAACTACATAATTTGTTGCATAGCGAGGGATGTTCTGCATAAAATGGTAGGATTGTTAAAGAAAATATGGTAACATGCAAATATGGGCCCAAATTGAAAGAACTGTACAACAGTTGAAATTGAAGGACAAAAATCTATAATTAAACAGATAGGGTAAACATGATGTCATGGAAAAATGAGAGTAATCGAAAGAACAATACATCATTAATTTGCCTAATATAGAAAGAAGAGGGGAAAATCCCCTTTGATGAATATGGTGCATGTGGCACCTTTTATCCAAATGTAGCAATATTTAGAATATGTTCAAGAAAGTAGGCCATGCCAACCGATTTAGGGTGAGATTGAACATATCGCGTGCGTGCTCAAGTTATCTGGTATGGAGAGATGGAATCTTTGGCAGCGGTCGCAAAGTCTTGAAGTGTGGCGCAATGTACATTCGACGAATGAAAGAAAACCCTCAACTCAGCTCGAATAAAAATGAATTCACGGTGATTTCCGTCGGGTGATTAAAGGAGGAAGATGAACTGGGATAAGAGATGAGATAATATCTTGTTAAACTAGTTACCTTGCCGTCCATGAGAAAGAAGCCTCAGTATGGCAGATTCCCCAACCGACCGGAGCTGGGTCGACTACGAGCAGCGTCGAGAAATTCGATGGTCATAGGCGGCGGCAAGCGGAAGTGGCGAAATGCGGTGGCCTTTGCCGGCAACCTGGCGGCGGTGGCAGGCGGCGAGATAAGTGTTTACCGCCGCGATAGGCGGTGCCATGGCATAACACAGAGGAGCTTGTGCAGGTGTGAATGGGGAACGTACTGGAGGGGCCGATGGGGTGGCGGGCGGGGTGAGGGTTTTTGTCATGTGGGGATGGTGAGGGTTTTCTTTTTTCTTTTTTTAATTGTGTGGTGAGGGTTTTCTGTCCCACAAAGAATTTTGGGGGTGATGGTTTGCTAGAGCGAACCATGTGCGATTGACGCAGCAGGCAAAATGAAAGTCATTGCACATGGTTCCAATTTTGGGAACAGTGTGTGATTGACGCACTATCTACGGACTTTGTGCGATGTTTCTTGTTCCCAATCCCGCCTGCATCCCTAGAAAATATCCGCCCGCCTCGAGGGTTTTTCTGTTTCATAACACACGGTTGTTATCTCCGGACCATGTGCGATGCACTATCATCACAATTTTCAATAGCCCAGCATTTCAATCCTGCGTTTGACTCCAACGTAGTAAAATGTTCAGTACCCACATCATTTCCTCAAACACCCTATTCCCCTTCCACACACACACACACACCAAAACCTCTTCGGGCGTGTGCGCACACACACGCCCCCTCTGTCGCTCGAAACCCTAGCAAGGTCCCCGCCACCGCTGCAAGGCCTCCATTGTCAACATTTGTCGGTTTGCCCGTGCAGCTACCCACCGATCTCGATACCCAGGCCTCCCTGAGTTTCTTAGATGACGCCTGCCAAACGCCCCCTTTCCCACAGATCCCCATCCCCATACCCCACTCTAGAGCGTCGCAGCCTAAGACCGACAACGCTTCCGGTGGTACTCGAGGAGCGACTGGCCCACAAGACGTGTATAGCTGTCGCCTGATGTCACCGAGGCAGCTGACAACCATTACTGGTGGCAGGCACTCAAGCAGCAGGCTAGAGTATGCGGGCATGTCTCATCCGCCGGCTACGACATGAAGGTCATCGACAGTGACGGCCTGAGGCGGGCCATGTCACAGGTTAAGTGGCCCACACCCAACCCCTCGGGTTCAACCGCCGTCGATCTCATCTATGGCCCTCCCGCTGATCTCCTCTCGCTCGCTGTCAACAATTTGCCATTCCACATCGCCATCGAGCCCCTTTGGTCATTTCTGAAGGACACATTCTGCAATACTGGCTTGGGATCCACAGCTTCCAAGTCAGACCTCATCAACGGCGACCACGAGGAGGGCACCCTCTCCGGCACTTCCAAGGGGAAAGAGCCCATCTGCTCTTCCAAGGGGAAAGCGCCCGTCTACGACATCAGGGAGGGCACCCTACAGCCGTGCTCTTCCAAGTGGAAGGAGCCCATCTGCAACAACATGGAGCGCATACAGGGTCTGTGCTCTTCCCACGGGAATGAGCCCATCTGTGACAAGTAAGGAAACCCATGATTTGTTTTGCCGTGCCTCTTCACAGGGGGAACCCATGATTTTTTTGTCGAGTCCCTTTTGTAGTGTAGTGAGAATATGTCCAGTTTTAATTGCTATATCTGGTTGTTTGTAGTATGCCTTGTTTATTTCAGTTTTTCACAATGTGATGCTCTATATGTGCAATTATTTACTGTGAAGTACATTTCATAAATCCAGTTTTAAACATACCGATAGGAACGCATATATTTGCTTGCTGTTAAGCATGTTATAGCTAGCATATGCCTCTTTTAAAGTTTTTTGATTGTTTGGTTGTTTGTAGTTAGCATATGTCCAGTTTCAAATGCTATCTTTGGTTGTTCATAGTATGCCTTGTTTATTCCAGTTATTCACAACGTGTTCTATATGCGCAAGTATGAACTGTTGTGCTTAACATGCTTCTCGATGTACCTACACATGACAATTTTGGGAACGGCTACTGTTTTCCATCGAGGTTAGTTTCGTCCCATGGCTTATATCTGCTCACTATTCAGGATATCGGTAGCTGGTACCATATAGCTCGGCGGCTGATAAGGGACTAATCGGTAAATCAGACTTTTAACTGAATATATCTGCAACCCATTTATCGTTAGGTTTATGTGACGCCCCAAGACCGATGCTCTAGATGCCTTCCATGTTTTTCGAGTTTCGTCGATGAGTTGTTGGTTTGTTGCATTCATCATTGCATCATGTGCATTGCACCATCCTTGTTGTTTCCATGTCCATCATGTGCATTTCCCCTACTTTTTGTTTGTTGTTTGCTCCATGTATGATCATGCATCCTCACCTCCTCCTTTCTTCTTCTTTCTTTCGTTTTTACAAGTGACTTTTTCCCCTCCTCCATAAATGTTCATTCTTTTCCTGATGCTAGTGCACCTCATCCTTAATCTCTTGGCCAAATGTCACCTCTTTTGTAATTGTTTTGGTTGGGTTTAAAATGACCCAAGTTTGAATGAAATTCAAACTTGATTTATTTTGCCACCTCTAAAAATATCCAAGGCAAATTTATCAAATAGAGTATACTTCCAGGAGATTGAGGATATTTTTATATCTGAAAAACTCCTCTTCTAGCCCCCTGGCCTTTTCTTTTATTGTATTTGTTTATCTAAATAAACAGGAAGTAAATGAAAAAGGAAAAGGCTTTCCTGGGCTGGCCTCCAAGCGCAGGTGCTGCCGCGGCCCACCAGCGCGTCCCCATCCCGCTCACCATCCCCGCGGCCCACCTATGGCTATCTAGCCTTTTGGCCCAAGGCTCGCACCCCTCCTAACCCTAGACTTCGTGGACCTTGCCCGATCCATCTCCCCTTCCCCGATCCATCTCTCTCCTCTTCATCTCTTCCTCCTGGCCCCGCCACAGAGAGAGGAGTAGCACCCCACACACTTCCCCCGATTCCTCCTCGTCCACTCCTTGAGCGGCTCCGCTAGACCCGCGCCCGGATCTCCTCCTCCCTGTTCGTCCTGCTCGCCGGGAGCCCGAGTCCCTTGGGTTTCCCCTCGCCCTCGCCATCCGGCACCGGTGCCGCCCTGCTGCTTCGTCCCTGCACCACCAGGCCCCCTCGCCGGCGACCTCGACCTTCAAGCGGTCGTCTCTCCTCCGCCGAGCCTCCTCTGGACGCTAACTCGCCGCATCTTCCCACCATCGACCACCCCACCAGGGCCTCCCCGCCCGTGCCCTCCTTCTCCTCCGCCGCAAGCAGGGGCCCCCGTGCCTTTCCTTGTCGTGCTCGCCCGGCCAGATCTGGAGGTCTGCCGCCCCTTGCTGCCCGTTCACCCGTCCCGCTGCCTTCGTCGATCGTCTCCTGGAGGAAGTGACGAGGCAGCCGGCAGCACCTGTGTTTACCCGTGATCCCCTGCTCGCATGCCTTCCTCCCGCATCACGCCCGTCCTCAAGCCCCGCCGCGAGACCCTTGGTTCAAACCGCAAGCATCAAAGTTCTACTACGGTCGCCGTGTTTTTTTTCCGCCAAGTGCAACGAGTCTAAGTACCACTACCGTCGCCAGGACCAAGATGGCGCCAAAAGTACCAAGACGAACGGGAATGACTATCGAGGTCCCTCCAAGTTCGACAAAGATTGCCGTGTACAACTACCATCGACTCGGATTACGCCAAGTACACCGTCGGCCTTCGTTTCGCCAAGACCACCTCGAGTACGACTACACGACCGGAACACAAGTTCCTTGTACATTACAAGGTTTAAAAGAGAGGAGTGATGTTCCTTTGATCTTGACCTATAATCTAGTTCCGTGCTGGACGTGCGCACACAATGTTACAATTGCCCGTTTGTCTGTTCTCAGTTGTTTTGTGATATGAATGATGTCATACTATGCTTACCGTATTATAAACTTCGTCTCTTTATCCTTAGCCCTCAATACAATGTGAAGAAATAGACAATACATTAGCGATGGTACATGGTCATATGTTTGGAACCTGGTTTTAGTATGTGCTTTGCAATAAAATACAACTAATATTTTACATGGGTTCACCAGAATAAGTTTTGTATATAGACCAAAGCTATTTTGTTTGGTTTTGCTGCCTCCTTAATATCTTCTGTTCTGGTACTACTAATGTAAATCCTCAACTTTTCAACGAGTTGTAGTGTTGTCCACTAACAGTGCCAAAAGCACGTTCCTGCATAATACTAGGTTGGTTGTTAAGGCAATCTCGTCCAAACTGCATCATGATCAAGATATGCAAGCTCAAAACAATGTTGTATCTGCGCTCCAGACACAAGTCCATTCCCTAACAGAGACCCTTTGTGAAACAACGAGAGACATTGTTCGATGTTTTCAAGATATGCATGATTTTGAAACCAGACTATCAGATATTTACTATGTTGTTCAGGAGCATAGGAGAAATGAAGGCAAACATTATGGTGCTCCATCGGACAATACAGCATGAAAACGTAACAGTCAGGTCAAATGAACTGAGCTTCTGAACTTCTGGTGGTGCATTTATCTGCTAGACTGTTAACTTTTATGCCAACCTTCCTTCTGTTTTATAGTTGTAATTTGTTTTGCTGCGATACAAAATTTGTTCTTAACGTGCAGCCACCGGCTGAAGAAAACAGCAAGCCATTTTTGTATAGTGTAGGGTGTTCCCTATATTTGCACTGGTGGCGAACATTGATGCCCACCGGCTGTAGTTAACATGGGCCTCCTATGGGCCGTAGAAACAATGGGCCTTCTAAGGGCCGTATAAACAATGGGCCTTCTACGTGGTGTAGAAACAATGGGCCTTAAACGGGCCGTAGACACAATGGGCCTTCTATGGGCCATATCATCAATGGGCCTTCTATGGGACGTATGATTGGTTGGCCAAACATGGGCCAATAACATACCATATTATGGCCGTAAATGGGCTAGAGTTGAAATCGTCCGTTCATGGGCCGACCATAACGGGCCATCATTAATCGGCCGTATTTGATGATGCTATGAAAACGGCCCAACATATTAACGGGCCACAAATGAGCCGACTGTAACCACGGGCTGAATTTGGCCCACAAGCAGAAAATGACAGTAACAGGCCATAAGTAAATGAATGTTGGAAATGAGACAAAGAATAAATGGGCCCTGAGAAGGCCGAAAGATAACATGGGCTGGAAATGGCCCAACGGAATAATGGGCCATTAATGGGTATAAAGTGATACACTGTTCATTACGAGCCAGTTTCATCAAGTGTCGTTAATGGGTATAAAGTGATACACTATTCATTACGGGCTAGTTTTACCATGGGCCTTTAATGGGCCTTGAGTAATAAGGACCTCATATGGACCGAAAGACGTCATGGGCCATACATGGGCCGGAAGTTAAAACGGGCTGTAATTATATTGGACGGCCCAGATGATGCTACTTGGCCTAATTCGGATAGGCCATAAACGGGCCTTGGGTTAGCGGGTTGTAAATGGGCTATATGTGAACAGGCCGTTAACAGGCTTGCCGTGGGCCGGCCCGACACCTTTTGACCAAGTCAAATGGGCCGGACTTTTCATGGGAATGAGCCTCTATTGGGCCGTGCCACGTGTCGATGTATCATAGGCGCTTTGGGTCCAATGAGTGGATGAAATCCGTCCCAACGGTGAGCCGACACATGTTTCCTCCAGCCAATGATGATTTTACATGCGGAAAATCCCCATTGGTCAGGGCTGTTAATGGGTTATCGGATCCAAAGCCGTACCCGATAGCTTAACGGCGTTCCGTTACAGTGGATGCCACGTGTCGGTCACCCTTGACAAAAGCACTTATGTGATGCGTGATTTATCGTCATGGAAGTGGACACTTCCGTGATGATAATTTTGGTAATGACATGGAACATGTGACACCCCGAGACCGATGTGCCAGGTGTTTTCCAGTTATTCGCTATTGTTGCCTTGTCATTTGCTTGCGTGGCATGCATCTCATATCATGTCATCATGTGCATTGCATTTTCATGTTTTCAAAACTTGCATTCGTCCGGGTTCCCCCAGTTCCGTCCGTTGTCCGTTCTAAGCCCAACCACACTCGCACGCGCCCGCGGCATGTCCGAAATAGTATTTTATAAGTGGCCGGAAAAATGTTCTTGGATTGGGTTGAAAGTTGGCGTGCGGTCTTATTATAGTGTAGATAGACCGCCTGTCAAGTTTCATCGCATTCGGAGTTCGTTTGATAGCCCAACCTTTAAACTATAGCGGCATTATAGCCGGTCTAACATCGGACGTTTTCGGTCTTCGGAAACCGTGCCGGGCTGCATCTCGCCCCTGTTCTCTCAGACCAAACCACTCTCCACAGTCCACACTTAACCTCGTTCGCATAACCCCTATCTACACAGTGCTTGGACTCCCCGCGTTTGTCCGAAGCTGTCGCGAACTAGACCCGGACAGTCATCACCGTTGGATCTGGATCAACCCCAAACATCTAAAAAAACGTCACCATTTTCTTATTTGGACTCCCTAGGTATTTTATTCACGACCGTCCGATTTTGATCGGAGGCTCCAGATAGCCTCTAACCTTTTTCACCTGATGTATATATTTGGTCCAACCCTAAAAATCAGGAACTCTGTCCCATCCACCCTCCTGCCCGCCGCCACCTACCTTTCTTCCTCGGGATCCCCTCATTCCCCCCGATCCAATCCAGCCAACCAGCGCCAGCCTCTGCTTCCCCTCGATCCACCCAAGACCATCGATCCTCTCCCTCCTCGCTCTCCTCGTACAACAGGGAGACGAGCTCCTCCCGAGCGCCTCCGCCTTACCTCGTCGCCGGCCGGCCTCGTCGGAGACCACCCCTGCCAGGCCGACCTCCCCTCCATTTCTCTCTCTCTACCGTTTCTCTCTCTCTCCAGCACCTCACCTCGCGGTCTCTCCTTCTTCAGGACGAACAAGGGCCTTGCCATGGCCACGGGATGGAGCTCCGCCACAATGGATCCTCGCCTCTGTGCCCCAGATTCGGCCCCTCCGTTGGATTCCGTCATCCAAGTCCGGTCTTCCTCCGCCCTCCCGTGAAGCCCTGTGCGCCAAGTTCCTCCTCCGGCCGGTCCTGCTGCGGGAAGTCCTACCGGCCTCCCTGTTGCCGCGCCTGCGTCGCCCTGTTGCCGCGAGTGTAGACGCCGGCGAAGCCCCGCAGGTCGCCCCTTGCCAAGTCCCGCGACGAGCTGCTCTTCCTCCCGCTAGCCTCCTCTGCACGTCAAGTCCATCACTCCGCTGTGCGCCAAGTCCCCTATCGTCGCGCCTCTTCTTCCACCCCTCTGTCACCGTTGCTCTGCCTCCATAAGAGGAGACGACCAGGAGCAAGCCCAGCGCCTGCGTTGACCGCACCCCCACCATCTCCTTGTTCGATCCACCAAGGTCAGCCCAGCACAGGCGCCGTGGCCCATGTGAGCAGCCTCCCCCAAACCCTATGTGCTCTGTTGGGCCAACACAGATGGCCCGTTTCATGTTTTTTCCGTATAACATTTTTTCCTATTATCCAGAAAACTGTTGTTTTACAGAAAGGTCCCTAAACTTCATGCATATAATAACTTAATAACCGTGCATCAGATTAAAACAAACTTAATATGAAAGTTGCTTAGAATTTTGTCTAGTTTAAGAATATCCAACTTTCATCTATGTTTAAAATGTTTAAAATGCTGTTTGGTTAAATTTGCTCCTATGCCATGTTAAAATGTTTTAATTCATAACTATTTAATCGTAACTCGGTTTGTAACAAACTTTATATGTAAATGGGGTGGAAAATGCCTAGTTTAACATGGTGGCATCACTTTGCATGTTTAACAAATATAAAATATGGTTTATGGAAGAATAGTACCAAAACCTAAAATATGCACATGAGGAGTTTCCGGACTTGTTGTTTGTTGTTCCGGCCTCATTTAAACTTGCCTAGATAGGTATCACCCTCTTGCCATGTTTAACATCATTTAATATTGTTGGGTACATAAACAAGAGAGAACTAAATAAGTCATGTGGTGTTCCGTCAATATGCAACTCGTTGCATATTGAGCTCCACTTAATTTGTAGGATTGCTTGTGCACTTTGCCATGCCATGCTTCATTAAACCGGACATGCATCATACTTGGTTGTGCATCGTGCCATGCTTATGTCGTGGTTGTTTACAATGATGTTTGCTTCTTTCTGGTGATGCTTCTTCGGGTTAGTATCATTAATGTCGCGTTTATGAGGATCCGTTCGACTACGTCCATTTGTCTTCTTCATGGACTCGTTCTTCTTCCTTGCGAGATCTCAGGCAAGATGACCATACCCTCGAAAGCACTTCTATCTTTGCTTTCTAGTTGCTCACTCTATTGCTATGCCTATGCCGCGATACCTACCACATGCTTTATCATGCCTCCCATATTACCATGTCAAGCCTCTAACCCACCTTGTCCTAGCAAACCGTTGTTTGGCTATGTTACCGCTTTGCTCAGCCCCTCTTATAGCGTTGCTAGTTGCAGGTGAAGATTGGAGTTGTTCCTTGTTGGAACATGTTTATTGTTGGGATATCACAATATCTCTTATTTAATTAATGCATCTATATACTTGGTAAAGGGTGCAAGGCTCGGCCTTATACCAGGTGTTTTGTTCCACTCTTGCCGCCCCTAGTTTCCGTCATACTAGTGTTATGTTCCTTGATTTTGCGTTCCTTACACGGTTGGTTATAATGGGAGCCCCTTGACGGTTTGCTTTGAAAAAAACTCCTCCACCAAGGCCCAACATTGGTTTTACCATTTGCCACCTGGCCTTTTCTTTCCCTTGGGTCGGCCAGCTCAAGGGTCATCTTTATTTAAAGGGCTAATTAGATTTATGCCCCTAGTTGTGTCCCACTCATCTGTTTTACCCCTAATTCCCAAAAGTCACCGGTTCTGTCCAAGTCACTTTGATCCTCTTATGCTTTTGCCCTTTGACCATTTGACCGTCAGTTTGAAAAATTCATAACTAATTCATACAAATCAAAAAAATGCAAATAAGATACCAAAATGTTCAGAAAAAATCACCTATATGTCAGTGTCATTTGCATTCATGAAAAAAGTGTTGGAAAGTGCACATCCGAGGTTTAGCTCTTTTTGATACCACCATGAATAGTAAACTCGAAAAAAATTCAAAAAAATTCAAAAAAAATATGGTGGCGAAGAATGACAAGTGTTCTAAGTGCTTGCCAAGTTTCATTAGGGAATGACATTCGTGGAAGTCGTGGCAAAAAAATAATCTATTTTGGAGTGCTGATTGTTTTTTTTTGCCGCGGCACCCACGAATGTTATTCCCTGATGAAACTTGGCAGACACTTAAAACATTTGTCATTCTTGGCCACCAAATTATTTTTGAATTTTTTTGAACTTTTTTATATTTTACAATTCATGGTGGTAGCATACGATCTAAAACTCGGATGGGCACTTTCCAACACTTTTTTCATGGATGCAAATGACACTGACATATAGGTGATGTTTTTCTGAACATTTTGGTATCTTATTTGCATTTTTCTGATTTATTATGAATTAGTTATGAAGTTTTCAAACTGACGGTCAAAGGGCAAAAGCATAAGAGGAGCAAAGTGATTTGGACAGAAACGGTGACTTTTGGGAATTAGGGGTAAAACAGACGAGTGGGACACAACTAGGGGCATAAATCTAATTATCCCTTATTTATTTTAACCCCTCGGACCAGTGCTTCTCTAAGTGTTGGTACAACCCAAAGCACCATGCGGGGCCGTCCCTTGGCAACTCGGGTTACGTTGGCTCCCGTACGCTTAGCTTATCCGGTGTGCCCTGAGAACGAGATATGTGCAGCTCCTATCGGGATTTGTCGGCACAACGGGTGGTCTTGCTGGTCTTGTTTTACCATTGTCTATATGTCTTGGAACCGGGATTCCGAGCCTGATCGCGTCTTCCTGAGAGAAGGAATATCCTTCATTGACCGTGAGAGCTTGTGATGGGCTAAGTTGGGACACACCTGCAGGGTTTTGAACTTTCGAAAGCCGTGCCCACGGTTATGGGCAGATGGGAATTTGTTAATGTCCGGTTGTAGAAAACCTGAAACTTATTGAGGGAGTCCTGGATTAGGGGGTCTCCGGACAGCCGGACGATATCATTTGGCCGGACTATTGGACTATGAAGATACAAGATTGAAGACTTCGTCTCGTGTCCGGATGGGACTCTACTTGGCGTGGAAGGCAAGCTAGGTAGTACGGATATGGATATCTTCTCCTTTGTAACCGACCTTGTATAACCCTAACCCTCTCCGGTGTCTATATAAACCGGAGGGTTTTAGTCCATACGACAACATAGAATCATACCATAGGCTAGTATCTAGGGTTTAGCCTCTCTGATCTCGTGGTAGATGTACTCTTGTACTACCCATATCATCAATATTAATCTAGCAGGACGTAGGGTTTTACCTCCATCAAGAGGGCCCGAACCTGGGTAAAACATCGTGTCCCCTGCCTCCTGTTACCATCCGCCTTAGACGCACAGTTCGGGATCCCCTACCCGAGATCCGCCGGTTTTGACACCGACATTGGTGCTTTCATTGAGAGTTCCTCTGTGTCGTCATCATCAAGCTTGATGGCTCCTTCGATCATCGTTAGCGATGCAGTCCAGGGTGAGATTTTTCTCCCCGGACAGATTTTTGTATTTGGTTGCTTTGCACTGCGGGCCAATTCGCTTGGCCATCTGGAGCAGATTGAAAGCTACACCCCTGGCCATCAGGTCAGGTTTGGAAGCTTAAACTACACGGCTGATATCCGCGGAGA
>NW_024119655.1:0-15464 GCF_003073215.2 Triticum urartu
TAACCTGGACTTGAGGGCAGCAATCCTGTATGCAGCCTCAGCCTCTACGAGCTTCAACTTCAGGTCGAGCCTACCCTCAACACCCGCGTGAGCCTCGGCCACCCAGCGATTAACCTCCTCATGGGCACTGGCCTCGCGCGCGCCAACAGCATCCTCCGCTTGGGTGACTTGACACTCCCTCGTCTCTAGTCGCTCAAACTCAAGGCTGCGCTCCATGGCTTCCAGCGCCAATGCTTCCTCGCGCTTCCGGATCTCTTCCTCTTCGACGGGCATCCCCCTCATAGACACCAGGACGGCTCTGCATGCCTCCACTTGCTGCTCTAAGGAGGCGCTCCAGGCTTGGAGCTCCCGCGAGTGTTTCTCTGCGATCTCGTGGCGGCGGTCAGCTTCCCGAGCTTCTTCCAAGGCTTGGGAGCAGGCCTCGCGCGAGGTCGCGAGGGATGCCTCAGCCTTCGCGTTATCAAGCTTGCGCTGGTGGCACCCGAGGTTGATGGCCACCTTCAACTTGTGCCGCTCCGCCACCAGCCGAAGACCCTCGGCCACGAGACGCGCGTCCACATCCACGAGCTCTTCACCAAGCCGGTTCATCACGCCCATCGCCTCCTGAAAGAGCTCGTGGCGAACAACGCTCCTTTCTTGCGCCGACTTGAGCATGCTGCTGACTCCGTCCTCTGCTGCGGGGACCGCGGATGGGGCCCAAAGCGGCTCGCCCCCTTTCAGTAGGGGGCTGGGGGCTGGCACCCACCCAATTGCATGCCAGGCCTCGTGAGGAGCCCGAACGAGTGGAGGCATGCTGTTTGAAGAGGAGCCCAAGACCGAAGCCATCCAGCCGCCATCCACGACCAAGGGAGGAACCCTTGGCACACTTGTTGTATTCCAGGCAAGGCCGTGAAGGAGAGACGGCGAAGGAGCGAGCTCAAGACGCCTTGTCGACGGGCTGGCTTCCCCGGTTGACTCCACACTGTGAGCAGCGCGAGGGCTTGCAGCGCTCGAGTCTAGCGAGAGAAACGAGGCGAGAGGAGGTTGCTTCTCAGGAGATTCCGCGGCCTTGGTGGAAGGGGTCCTGAAGAGACATCTTTAGGAAGGGAAGCAACACGCGGAGAATCACCAAGATAAGGTACTTACTCGTCAACGGTGATGTACTTTCTCCGTTTTAACGGCCCAAAGGTTCCGCTGCCGCGGCTTGGGGACCCCTTCCTCTTACGGAGCTCTTCAAAGTCCACACGAAGCTGACTGAAGCGCTGGACATGGTGGCCAACAAGAGGCGCAACTGGAGAAGCGCTCGAAGGGGTAGCCTCAGGAGCGCCAAGTTAAGGGGAGCTATCGGGCTCCACCTCATAGCGACCTGCCGAGGCCTCAGGAGCCCCGGCCTCAGGAGACGTGGGCTACATCGCCCCCTCAACCGCCGCCCCAGATCAAGAATCACGAGTTCCCGAGGATGACGCCTCGGGAGCCCTGGGCGGCATCAGCACCTCGGCACCTTTGCCATCGGCCCCAAGCGGTGCTCGCCCCTTGCATCCACACTTGGGGCAAGCTCAGCACCAGCGGCAGGGAGAGGAACCACGATGATGGGGTTCTCACGGGGCCCCACGAGGCCGACTGGACGCAGGACCCACTCATTGAAGGAGGGTATCTGCTCCATGAATGTCACCTTGTTCGAGCAGCGGTACAGAAGGAAACTCTTCCTTGGCATGTCGTCTGGCAACGAGACACTCGTCAGGACCTCGAGCACCGTTCGCCGTGCCTCAAGGGGGAGCCCGGACTCCTGAAGTCTTATGTGGTCCTTGCTATTGAGCAAGGCCCACATCGGTCGAGAGTGGCGCTGAAGCGGAGCGATTCGGCGTCGGACGAACTCCTTCAGCACCATAGGCGCAGTCACGTCAAGGTCCTTGAGCCTTTTCAGCCTGAGCCAGATGGGGGCAAGGCGTGAATCGGTGAGCCTTTGGTGGCACCAACCGGAGCTAGGAATGGCGGGCGCTGATGGAGAAGAGAGCAGGGGGCTGAGCACTCCGACATCAACAAATACCCACCGTGTCCGAAACTCGCTCGTGGATGGTGGGAGCTCGAAGTCAATCCCCGCGCCAGCCGTCACCGCCATGGCCTGGAAGCTCAGGCACCCCGAGCTCTGCCGGGGATCAATCAGGTGCAACGAGAAGAAGTGGCGAAGAAGGGCCACAGAAGGAGCAATGCCCACCATGGCCTCGCAAACAAAGGCGAAGACGGCAAGAAGGGTCACAGATTGGGGATCAAGGTGCAACATGTGGATCTGATAATGGTCAAGTACTACGTTGAAGAAGGCGGAGAAAGGAGGAACCAGGCCAGCCCAAAGGGCGTTGATGAAGAATGGGACCTCAGTGGCTGTCCGGTCGATACGAGCATGAGACGCAGGCCAGGCCACCGTCCTTCCCCACTCATTGAATCTGGAGGCGAGCATGGGATGCACCTTGTCATGGCTTCTTGGTTGAGCACCAGCAACCTGCCAACAGCAGGCTCAGCGGCCGGGCATAGCCCGGCAGAGGACAGGGGACTCTTCCCTTTCTCCGACTGGTCCGGTGCCATGGCGAGGGGAGGATTGAGCTCAGATCGGATCACGGGGAGAGGCTGAGCTACGAGGAAGCGGAAGAATTGGAGAGTGCGTGGCAACAACGGGAGGGAAACCATGTAGACCGTGGTGGCCGCCTAGCCAGGCGGGTATCAAGGCAGTGTGGGGAAGCGGAGACGCCCACGGCCAATCAACTGCCACGCGTCGACCAAGGACGCAGGCTATTGGGGCTCACGGCGCTCCGCACTTGCCCTTTGGCTTCGCCTTGAAGCCAAGCCCGAGCGCGCCTTAGGCCCGGGGGCTACTGTCGGCGTTCTGGGAACGGGGGACCCCAGACTTGCCTGGCTGCAGCCCACGGCGTGGCTCTGCAAGCGGGCCCGTACGGCCCATCTTCACCAACAAACATACAAGACCCTCGCGAGGGGCCAAGCCTCGCGAGGAGGACGATATAAGACCTCCTCGGGAGCAGCCTCACCATGCTGGCTCGCAAGGGGCAAAGAGATCAAGGCGAGGCAAACCTCACGAGGTTCCAGTGACGTGAGCCATGACAACCAAGGACAGGCGGGTCCCAGGCGGGCACCAGCATGCACAATGTCCTTGTTTCCACTTTGGTGCTAAGGAGGCAAGCACAGACGAAGAGTACCGAGGCGTCAAGCAAAGGTTTCCATATCGGTGCAATGAGACCAAGACCAGTAGGACAGCAAGACAGAGATCACCATGGAGCCCAAGACGGTGTCACCACCAGAGCCTTTGGCAGGCGAAGACTACTTTTGACAGGATAAGCTGTACTAGCTGTCCCCTTTCGAATTGGCTGTTGTGGCATCCCTTCCCGCTCAATATTTGGGAAGAGGACCAGGGCCTCTATAAATAGGATTAGCCACCACAGTAGAGGGGGGAGAAGCTGAGCCATCTCAACTTGGACTAGATCCAACCCATCCTCACAACCACAAGTTCACCAAGCACTAGAACACCTCTCCTCAAGAGGCTGTTATTCCCCTTGTACTGTTTATCCTCAGCCCAAGAGGCAATCCACCACCACCACACTGGAGTAGGGTATTACACCACAATGGTGTCCCGAACTAGTATAAATCTTGTATCTCGTGTGTTATGAGTTAGTGTGCCTAGCCTAGAGATTGCAAAGTGTTTGAGGGCATGATCAGTGAGGGAGAGATCTTTGCACGCACCCCAGTGTTTGAACCTTAAGGGTTTTGCCGGAACCCGAAATCGGACAGTGTCGTACCTTCGGTGCTAGATCAGTCGATCGTGAAGACGTACGACTACATCAGCCGCATTGTCATAACGCTCCCGCTTACGGTCTACGAGGGTACATAGACGACACTCTCCCCTCTTGTTGCTATGCATCACCATGATCTTGCGTGTGCGTAGGAATTTTTTTTAAAATTACTGCGTTCCCCAACACATAGCTCCTCTAACCCTAATTCTTGGCCTATAAATTGGGGAATATTCCCAAACAACAAGAAGTGTCCACCAAAATACTTATCCGCCGCCGTAACCTTCTGTACTCGTGAGATCCCATCTTAGGGCCTTTTCCAGCACCCTGTCGGAGGGGGATTTGATCATGGAGGGCTTCTACATCAACTCTATTGCCCTCCCGATGAAGCCTGAGTGGTTTACCATAGACCTATGGGTCCATAGCTAGTAGCTAGATGGCTTCTTCTCTCTCTTTGATCTTCAATACAATGTTCTCCTTGATCTTCTTGGAGATCTATCCGACGTAATATTCTTTTGTGGTGTGTTTGTCAAGATCCGATGAACTGTGGATTTATGATCAGTTTATCTATGAATATTATTCGAGTCTTCTCTGAATTCTTATATGCATGATTTGATATCTTTGTATTTCTCTTTGGATTATTGGTTTGGTTTGGCCAACTAGATTGGTTCTTGTTTCAATGGGAGAGGTGCTTAGTTTTGGGTTCAATATTCTGGTGTCCTCACCCAGTGACAAAAGTAGGGGTAGTGAGGCACGTATTGTATTGTTTCCATCAAGGGTAAAAAGATGGGGTTTTCATCATATTGCTTGAGTTTGTCCCTCTACATCATGTCATCTTACTTAAGGTGTTACTTCGTTCTTTTGAACTTAATACTCTAGATGCATGCTGGATAGCGGTCGATGTGTGGAGTAATAGTAGTAGATGCAGGCAGGAGTTGGTCTACTTGACACGGATGTGATGCCTATATTCATAACCACTGCCTTGGATATCATCATAACTTTGCGCTTTTCTATCAATTGCTCGACAGTAATTTGTTCACCCATTGTATGTTTTCTTTCAAGAAAGAAGCCTCTAGTGAAACCTATGGCCATCGGGTCTATTTTCCATCATATATTTTCAGATCTATAAACCAAAAAACCCAAAAATACCTTGTTGTAATTTATTTGTTTTTAGTTTGTTTTATGTTTTAGTAATCTTTTATATCTATCTCTATCAGATCTCATCCTTGCAAGTGACCATGAAGGGATTGACAACCCCTTTTGTCGCATTGGGTGCAAGTGTTTGATTGTTTGTGCAAGTGCATAGATTGGAGACTTGCGTGTACCTCCTACTCGATTGATACCTTGGTTCTCAAACTAAGGGAAATACTTATCTCTACTTTGCTGCATCACCCTTTCCTCTTCAAGAGAAAAACCAATGTAAGCTCAAGAAGTAGCATTGTTCTTCAGGAAAGCTATCATCAATATGTAGTGGGTCATTAAGAATATTTTCTAACCTAGACAAGTTATCAGCTACGGGGTTCTCAGCTCTATCCTATGAGTGATATGTAAATCAAATTCTTGTAGCAAGAGAACCCACCTAATGAGTCTAGGTTTAGCATCTTTCTTTTCCATAAGATATTTTATAGCAGCATGATCAGTGTGAACAATTACTTTGGAATCAACAATGTAAGATCTGAATTTATCACAAGCAAACACAACTGCTAAAAATTCTTTTTCGGTAGTAGCATAATTTCTTTGGGCATTGTCTAGAGTTTTGCTAGCATAATGGATAACATTTAATTTCTTATCAACTCTTTGTCCTAGAACAACACAAACAACATAATCACTAGCATCACACATAATTTCAAAAGGTAAGTTCCAATCAAGTGGTTGAACTATAGGTGCGGAAGTTAAGGCTTTCCTAAGTGCTTCAAAGGCTTCTACACAATTGTCATAAAAATAAATGGAACATCCTTTTGTAAAAGATTTGTAAGAGGCCTAGAAATTTTAGAGAAGTCTTTAATAAACCTCCTATAGAAACCAGCATGACCGAGGAAACTACGAATAGCTTTAATATCCTTTGGACATGGAATTTTCTCAATTGCATCAACTTTAGCTTTATCCACTTCAATACCCCATTCAGAAATTTTATGCCCCAAGACAATACCTTCATTAACCATAAAGTGTCACTTCTCCCAACTAAAGACAAGATTAATTTGTTCACATCTCTGCAAAACTCGGTCAAGGTTGCTTAAGCAATCATGAAAAGAACTTTCATAAGAGGAAAAATCATCCATGAAAACCTCAACAATCTTTTCAAAAAAAACCTAGAGAATATAGCAGTTATACATCTTTGAAAGGTAGCAGGTGCATTACATAAACCAAAGGGCATAAGTCTATAAGCATAAGTTCCAAAATGACAAGTAAAAGTGGTTTTCTCTTGATCATATTGTGAAACAGGTATTTGAGAAAAAATTAGAATATCCATCAAGAAAACAAAAGTGTGTGTGCTTAGATAATCTTTCTAGCATTTGATCAATAAAAGGTAGAGGGTAATGATATTTTCTAGTAACTTTATTTAATTTTCTAAAATCAATTACCATTCTATAGCCAGCAACAATTCTCTGTGGAATGAGTTCGTTTTTATCATTAGGAACAACAGTAATATCTCCCTTCTTAGGGACATAATGAACATGACTTACCCATCTACTATCAGCTGTGAGATAGACTATACCTGCTTCCAGAAGCTTTAGTATTTCAGTTCTTACTAGTTCTTTCATATTAGGATTCAAACGTCGTTGGTGATCAACAACAGGTTTCGCATCAGGTTCCATATTAAAATTATGCTGACATAGAGTGGGACTAATGCCCTTAAGATCATCAAGAGTATATCCAATAGCAGCACAATGCTTCTTCAGAATTTTTAATAATCTTTCTTCTTCATGTTCTAAAAGGTTAGCACTAATAATAACAGGATATATCTTTTTCTCATCAAGATAAGCATACTCCAAAGTGTCTGGCAATTGTTTTAATTCAAACACATGATCACCTTTAGGTGCAGGAGGACCTCCTAGAGTTTCAATAGGCAAATTGTGTTTAAGCAGAAGTTGTTGTTCAAAGAATATTTTATCAATTTCATTTCTTTCACGTAAGTGCATATCATTTTCATGGTCTAGCAAATATTGTTCTAGTGGATCAGTAGGAGGCATGACAATAGAAGCAAGACCAACTATTTCATCCTTACTAGGTAATTCTTTCTTATGGTGTTATTTACTAAACTTAGAGAAATTAAACTCATGAGACTCGTCACCAAAGCTAACACTGGTAGTTTGTTTATGGCAATCTATAGTAGCATTTACAGTGTTCAAGAAAGTTCTACCAAAGATAATGGGACAAAAGTCATTTTGTGGGGAACCAAGAACTAGAAAATCAGTAGGGTATTTTGTTTTCCCACACAAGACTTCAACATCTCCAACAATCCCAAGTGGTGTGATGGTGTCTCTATTAGCAGGTTTAATAGTAACATCTATGTCTTCTATTTCAGCGGGTGCTATATCATTTATAATTTCTTGGTATAAGGTAAAAGGAATAGCACTCACGCTAGCACATAAGTCACATAAACCATGATAACATTGATCTCCTATTTGAACTGAGATAACAGGCATGCCAACAATAGGTCTATGTTTATCCTTTTCATCGGGTTTGACAATTCTAGAAGCTTCATCACAAGTATAAATAACATGCCCATCAATATTTTCGACCAAGAGATTTTTAACCATAACAACACTAGGTTCTACTTTGATTTGTTCAGAGGGTTTAGGTGTTTTAATATTACTTTTGCAAACCATAGTTGATACCTTAGCATGTTCCTTAATCCTAACAGGGAAATATGGTTTTTTATTATAAGCAGTAGGCACAACTGGATCAACATTGTAAATGATAGTTTCATCTTTAGCTAGAACCAGTTCTTTAATTTATTCTTTAATAGATGGATGATATCTAAACCACTTCTCCTTAGGGAGATCAACATGATTAGCAAATGATTCACAGAAAGAGGCTACCATCTCAGAGTCGAGTCCATATTTAGAGCTAAACTTGTGAAAAGCATCGGTATTCATAAAAGATTTAACACAATCAAACTCAAGCTTAATACCTGAATCTTTACCTCCGTCGAGTTCCCAATCTTCAGAGTTGCGTTTAATTCTTTCTAAAAGATCCCACCTGAATTCAATAGTCTTCTTCATAAAAGAACTAGTACAAGAAGTATCAAGCATGGATTGATCATCACGAGAAAGCTGAGCATAAAATTTCTGAATAATAATATCTCTCAAGAGCTCATGATTGGAGCATGAATATAACATTGACTTAAGCCTCCCCCAAGCTAGAGTGATACTTTCTCCTTCACAAGGCCAAAAATTATATATATAATTTCGATCACGATAAACTAGATGCATAGGATAATTTTTTTAGTGAAATTCCAATTTCAATTGATTCCAGTTCCAAGATTCAATATCATCGCATAGCCTATACCATGTCAATGCCTTTCCCTTCAAAGATAAAGGGAAAACCTTATTCTTAGCTTCATCTCTGGGTAAACCTGCAAGCTTAAACAATCCACAAATTTCATCCACATAGATCAAGTGCATATCAGGATGTTCAGTTCCGTCTCCTGCATAAGGATTAGCTAGTAGTTGTTCTATCATACCCAAAGGAATTACATAACCAATATTTTTAGCAGGTGCAGTAGGTTGAGGGGCAACTAATTGTGTTTCCGGTCGAGGTGAAGATACCACGAACAAACCCCTCAAAGGATGGTTTTCCATAGTAGCAAGTGACAATAAATTTCAGCACATAGTAATAATGTTTCCTTACCAAAAGCGCTTCACACCCCGGCAACGACGCCAGAAAAGAGTCTTGATGACCCACAATTATAGGGGATCAATCGTAGTCCTTTCGATAAGTGAGAGTGTTGAACCCAACGAGGAGCAGAAGGAAATGACAAGTGGTTTTCAGCAAGGTGTTTTTCTGCAAGCACTGAAATAGTTAGTAACAGGTAGTCTGATAGCAAGATAATTTGTAATGGACAAGTAACTGTAACGGTAAATAAAGTGCAGCAAGGTAGCCTAATCATTTTGTGGCAAAGGACAGGCCAAAATGGTCTCTTATAATAAGCAAAGTGTTCTTGAGGGCACACGGGAATTTCATCTAGTCACTTTCACTACAAGAAATATGTCAACTTGTGACCATCACTATTGGTCACTAAAAGGTCACTGTTTTTCATTTGCAACCTTTTTGTGACCAAAAATAGAAAGTCAAAAGCTGGCGTCGTAAACTGAAATTAACGACCTTCCATGTGAGAAGGTTGTGGAATTCCACGACCAAAACAAAAGGTCATTGATTCTATGACCTTCTGTTTTGGTCGCTAGCTCTCTACCCAGGCCACGTCGGATCCGACGTGGCAATCTGATGTGGCAAAATTGCGACCAATTGAAAAGGTCGTTGATAAGATTCAGCCCGGTCCAGTTCAGTGTTTTACATGGGCCAAGCCCAACAATTCAGCCTTTTTTATATTTTTTCCATCAATTTTTGGTCGAGCTCATGGGCCAAGCCCAATATGGCAGCCTTTTTATTGTTGGGTCGTGGCCATTTTGTCTAAACAATTTCATTTTCTTTTTTTATTAAATGGGTCCACTAGTCAGATGGTTCCCAATTGTCAAGTTCTGGTAACAGGTTTCCATTTGTCATGTTGTGGTAAGTGGGTCCCATCTATCAGACTCATATTCTTCATATTTCAAGCAGTATTTAGATTGGCAGAGACAAAAAACACACATAATACTTAAACAAGGGAAACCAGATCACATAATACAAGCTCTATATGTGCCACTACAAAGGGCCATGTGTAATACAATGCTTTACATGCTCTACAATTGTAATACAGTACTGCTTCACAAGCTCTTGTCATGAACAACATACTGGACTCGCTGGACTCGCTCATATTTCTAAGCAACTTCAATAGGATAAAAACTTTGGTAGTCAGGGCTAGGACCATAGTCAAATGAACAACACGCCGGACTCGCTCGACGGCGATAGTCAGGGCAGGGACCAAACAAAACAGCAGCATGGCTTCCTCTGTCATCCTGTTACATGAATCAGAGAAGAATGAGAAAAACTGGGGCAAATATATTATGAACAGACCATTCAAGAAAAGGACATTTATTTAGAATGATAACACAAATTCAGCTAGTACCATGCTTTTTGTTGTTGAGCTAGTTAAAATGAGATACTAGTTCATATAAGAAACAAAGACACAATATGAATATGCATGGCACAGGTGCAGGTTGTGCAAAAAACTGCACTACAACACATTGCGCCTAAAAAAAATACCATTCTACTATCACGACCATACATTCAACTGGCAAGATCTAACAATACTCGTCAGCACACGCATACTAACATCACAAAGGCAGGAGAGAATAAAGGGAACCAAGGGAGATACCTATGGATTATAGCATTGACGATGATCTGGATTGAGTTAGCATTGATGAGGAAGTGGATGATGTCCATCGTGTGCTTTAAGATGCACACAACCATGAGCTTCTTGTCGTTGTTGCATCCATTCGCTCGATGATAGGTACCAATGCATCCAAGTAGAACAAAACCACCAACATTAACCCACAGCTTCAAGTACAAGCAAGTATATATCAAGTGACAGTGAAAACAAGTTCAAAAAACACTGTAAATATCTATTTCATCTCATGCAGAGTTCAAACACCTATGCATACGAAGGTGAAATATTACAAAGAAAGCACTCGTCAGGTAGCATGCATACAAAATCTCTGTGTCAGCAGTAGTAAATACTATCTGTGTTAGCAGTAGTAAAACTCATGCAGTACCAAGTTAACAACTTTGAGTTAGAAAAGATAGAAGTGTCTCTTAAGAGAGACCAGAACTTAGAATTAAGGCACATATCATATTCCGAACAGCATCAGCACCATGGTAGTAACAATTAACAGTAGTAGGACATCAACGGGGCACAACTTAGTTAACTGCAGACGGACGGACGGACGAACAGACAACTACCTTCTCGAGGCAGGGGCGGGCGTCCTTGAAGTCGAGGAAGATGAGTGTGAAGGCGGCGCTAATGGCACTCCAGGACATGTTGAGGCCGAGCAGCAGGGCCACGAGCATGCCCAAGGTGATGGCGTACATGCCGAAGGTGATTTTCTCCCCGGATTTGGTGCATGGAACAGCTCCCTTCCGTTCCCAACAGCAACAAGGTACTGGTGCTGCTGTCGTGCAAAGAAAAATCTTGTAAGCATGATAGAAGGCTGGGACGGCAGGAAGTGAAAATCTTGTCTTACAACATGAGCAGAGCACTAGTTACAAGCATGATAGAAGGTTGGGTGAAGAATATACGAAACTGAACCAATCAATTCAATTCAAAGGGTGTATCTTGTGTAAATGATGCTAGCAATCTCAGTTTCATGCATATATGTAGCAGAAACTTTATTAGATAATCCTAACTCCATACTTAACAGATCTTCATTCCTCAAAATACTCAACAGAGAGTATTCCCTGCCACAAGCAGCAAGATGAGTGGGGTTTGGGCGAGATCCAGCGAGGTGCAGGGCTGCTCGTTGGGTAACTAGTACTTGGATGTATGGAGTGAGGAGGGAGAGTTGCAGCATACTAATCTTGGGCGTGAAGAGTAGAAACTACCATATATTGCCCAAGAATTGAACCCAGCTTTGACATGCATGCTGCAATTCAACTCCATTGGTTGTCACAAAGATAAGATGCAAATCAACATTGTTTTGTTTGCCACTGATTGATGAAGCTACTAATCAGGATTAAATGCAGACAGTAGTAGTAGTAGCAGCATAGCAGTATATATATATATATATATGACTAAACTGAACCAACACCACAAGTCTACATACAATGAAGTTACTAGGTAGGGATCATATAACATGTGGCAGATGGATGATTAGCAAACATGCTGGGTGGCCAAGAAATGAATAGCATATAAAATACTCCTACTACTATAGTAGTTAAGATGATGAGACAAAGGACAGCAGCATGCAGAGTTCCTGATGCACTGGTGTGGCCCAACTCGGCTGCACCACACCGAGTCATTGTTGTTCCATCGAGCTCGACCATATGTAGGGCTTCATCATCGCCATGGAGGTCCCGGTGGTCGTCCTGGTCCATGGAATGTGAACCTTATTATTTCATTTCAGAGAAAGCGTTAAACACAAATGGCATGTATATGGATCACTGTGGACAAGCAAACTTCGCTAATAAATATGAACAAGGCCTACTATAGCATAACAGGTAAGGAGTTAGATTAACTCAAGTATTGGTGACTAATATACGTATTATTTCATTTCAGAGAAAGCCTGAAACACAAATGGCATGCATATAGATCCCAAGGACAAGCAAACTTAGCTAATAAATATGAACAAGGTCTACTATAGCATAGCAGGCAAGTATTGGTGACTAATAGACCTATATTAAGAGTAAACAGAACTAGCTCAGAAAACAACTCTATATCACTGATATTGATGCATTCAAGTTACTACCATTCAAGTGTGCATACATATCATAATGTTCCAAGTATGCATACACATTTGTTCATCTTATATAACAGAAAAAGGAGCTAGGTTCTCTCCAGGATTATAGCATTTGTACAGTAATCCTGTAATATCGTACTATCTTTGCTTAGTGAGTTACATATCGCACCATAATATCCATAAAGCCACAATATCCTGTAATTGTTGAATGACTCATGGTACAGCTTGCATTGTTAAAATGCAATGAACCGGGATTTGACTTACGCATATGGTTAGAGAAATAAACTTAAGGAATTAGTTAGAATCTCATATCACCCATGATCCACTGATTTAGACCAGTATTATATCTTACAAATCGAACTGAAGAAATTCATTTCCAGCCCAACTATAATCTCAGGTCAACTATTGTAAGATGCAGGGAGCAGAGAGCTCACCATGGCTGTCATGTAGCCGACATGGAAGAGGCAACATGTCCGTCCAAGCAGAATCAGCAGCACCAACAGACAGGTCCGGAGTTGTCGCCGCTCCTCCTTGTGGATGCCGAGGTTGGAGACGCTAGATCCATGCAGGCATCCACCTCCCATCCTTGCAATTAAAACTTTAAACTGAAATTAAAAGGCTCCATTTCCAGTTAAAGCCCTAAACTAAAAATAGAGGTAGCTGGAGTGAGAAATTATCTTTGCAATTTACCACAAATTTTGCGAAAGTATGCAAGAACGTGTGCAACGAATGTTCAAGTGTTTGTTGACACTTGATAGACCGACTTAATCTCAAATTTACTGCTGTGACATAAACCAAAGCTATATCAGGATTTCAGAAAATCATGTCAGAACTCTTGTGCACAAGGAGAAAACATGTACTGTGCATAAATTTATTTCTGAATCCTAAATTTAGCCATCATATGTGAGAATTCAATTTTATCAATCTCTGAACTCTAGTCTACTCTGATTCCTGAAAGGGGATATGAATCGGCAAAGAAAATCAAGGGCCCCTGCCCTCCCACTTTCCTAGAACAAAATGAGTACATGAGCAACAGCTATATAGGACTGATGATGCATGTACTACCTGGGAAAGAGCCACTTATGTGAATTCACTTGTTAATTGGTTAGTTGAGTTCTACTGATAACCTACAGAGCAACTAAAATTGTGCTGCTATATATATACACCAACAATATGTAAGGCAAGACCATGGCAGGGATCTAGTTCTCACCCAGCAGAGTCCCTTTGGAGCCGATCAGCTCCCCACGCAAGCAGCTTCCGGATACAATCCAAGTCCCTGCTGCGAGCCGCCAAATGCAACGACATGCTACCAGGGAAGCTGCAGCAGCAACACATGAAGATCAGCATTTTGCATAATCAAAACAACCAATGGAGCTGATCCCCCAAACTGGTGAGGCTGGCACGGATCGACAACATTACCCATATGATCGGGTCAATGCTGACACGATGGCGCCATTCTCCAGTAGCACCTACACGTAGCCCGGCAAGCCCTGCCTGGCTGCAAGGTGCAGCGGCATGGCGCCATGGTTGTCCCTGACGTTGACGAACCGGATGTCCCTGGCCGCGAGGTGCAGAGGCAGATCCGTGCATGCACCGAGTCAAACATCAAGATCTGATAAGGGTTCGGGCCAAGGAAGGGAAAGCGTCCAGCAGGCAGCATGCATGCAGGCACGCTCCTGGGAGACACAGGAGCGCAGGTCGGAGAGGAGGGACTCGACAGTGGCAGCGTTGCGGGCGTAGGCGTCGGAGCCCCGGTCGAGCGCGTCGGGCAGGACCGAGGAGGAGGTCAGATCTGGAGGAGCGAAGGACCTCGGTCCTGGGGTAGGCCATGGACGACGGCGAGCTCCGCCGGAGGGAGGTGGCGGCATTGATCAGGAAGGGAGGAGGCGTGATACGTCTCCAACGTATCTATAATTTTTGATTGTTTCATGCTTTTATATTATCTGTTTTGGATGTTTATGGGCTTTGTTATACACTTTTATATTATTTTTGGGACTAACCTATTAACCGGAGGCCCAGCCCAAATTGTTGTTTTCTTGCCTATTTCAGTGTTTCGAAGAAAAGGATTATCAAATGGAGTCCAAACGGAATGAAACCTTTGGGAGAGTTATTTTTGGAATGGAAGCAATCCAGGAGACTTGGAGTAGACGTCAGGGAAGCTTCGAGGAAGCCACGAGGTAGGGAGGCACGCCCTACCCCCCTGGGCGTGCCCCCCACCCTCGTGGCCCCTCGTGGCTCCCCTGACCGACTTCTTTCGCCTATATATGTCCATATACCCTAAAAACATCGGGGAGCAGCATAGATCGGGAGTTCCGTCGCCAGAAGCTTTTGTAGCCACCGAAAACCAATCTAGACCCGTTCCGGCATCCTGTTGGAGGGGGGAATCCCTCTCCGGTGGCCATCTTCATCATCCCAGCACTCTCCATGATGAGGAGGGGGTAGTTCTCCCTCGAGGATGAGGGTATGTACCAGTAGCTATGTGTTTGATCTCTCTCTCTCTCTCGTGTTCTTGAGGTGGCACGATCTTGTTGTATTGCAAGTTTTGCTATTATATTTGGATCTTATGATGTTTCTCCCCCTCTACTCTCTTGTGATGAATTGAGTTTTCCCTTTGAAGTTATCTTATCGGATTGAGTCTTTAAGGATTTGAGAACACTTGATGTATGTCTTGCATGTGCTTATCTGTGGTGACAATGGGATATCACGTGATCTACTTGATGTATGTTTTGGTGATCAACTTGCGAGTTCCGTGACCTCATGAACTTATGCACACGTTTTCGTCTTGACTCTTCGGTAGAAACTGTGGGGCACTCTTTGAAGTTCTTTGTGTTGGTTGAATAGATGAATCTGAGATTGTGTGATGCATATCGTATAATCATACGCACAGATACTCGAGGTGACATTGGAGTATCTAGGTGACATTAGGGGTTTTGGTTGATTTGTGTCTTAAGGTATTATTCTAGTACGAACTCTATGATAGATTGAACGGAAAGAATAGCTTCGTGTTATTTTACTACGGACTCTTGAGTAGATCGATCAGAAAGGATAACTTTGAGGTGGTTTCATACCCTACCATAATCTCTTCATTTGTTCTCCGATATTAGTGACTTTGGAGTGACTATTTGTTGCATGTTGA
>NW_024119656.1:0-8708 GCF_003073215.2 Triticum urartu
GAACCGCCGGACAGTTCGCGAGGTGTTGGCCCTCTCTAAAGCCAATAACCCCAAGCTTGTTTTCCTTTGTGAAACAAGGCAAGATTCAGTTAAGGTACAGAAACTCAAGTGGAGACTTGGGTTGAAAGGATTTCATGGCGTCAGTAGTGATGGAAGAAGTGGAGGTTTAGCATTGTTTTGGGACGAGTCTCTAACAGTGACAGTCATGGACTCGTGCAATCGTTACATAGATGTCCAGATTGTAGATGGTGGCACTGGGGTCTCTTGGCGAGGGACTTTCGTCTACGGTGAGCCGAGAGTCGAGAACAGATACTTAATGTGGGATCACTTGTCTAGTTTACGAGCTGTTTCGCAAGATCCTTGGTTCGTTTGTGGAGACTACAACGAGGCGCTATGGCAACATGAACATTTGTCTAGGGTTATGCGATCAGAGTCACAAATGTCTGCTTTCAGAGATTGTTTACTTGTATGCGAACTGGAGGATTTGGGTTTTTCTGGCATTCTGTTCACATACAATAACGGACAGATAGGTGAGCGTAATGTGCAGGTGCGACTCGACCGTGCTTGTGCAGATGAGGTATGGAGGGAGTTATTTCCGGCGGCAAAGGTCCTGCATTTAGCCACGTCATGCTCTGATCATGCACCGCTTTTAGTGCAATTACAGGACGTACCAGATCGTCGTCAGAGATTTCAACACCCAAAGTATGAAATCATGTGGGAACGTCATCCAGCTTTCTCGGAGGTGATCGCTAAAGCATGGGCAAAGAACAAGCCAGCCGAGGGGTTTGGTTCGATCGCGGAATCGTTGGCTGGGATGATGAAAGAATTAAAAGGATGGAGTAAAGAAAATTTTGGTAATGTGCTAAAGGAGATAGAGATTCTCCGTTCACAACTTTCTGAACTTCAGCTCGGCGGGGCTGAACATTCGCAGATACGACGTAAAATGTACCAGCTAGATGAATTGTTGTATAGAGAGGAAATGATGTGGTTGCAACGCTCACGCATTGAGTGGTTAAAAGAGGGTGAAAGTAATACTAGCTATCTCCATAGAAGGGCGGTCTGGCAAGCTAGAAGGAATTATATACAGCGACTGTTAAAGGCTGATGGATCCTGGTGCACAGCCCCGACTGAAATGGAACGAATGGCAAAGTCGTACTTTCAGGAAGTATATACTAAAGACCCAACCCTTGTTCCCGGGGAGGTTTTAGACTGTATCACCGCTAAAGTTACAGAGGAAATGAATGAATCACTCTGTCAGCCATATACTGAAAAGGAAATTTCGGATGCTCTCTTTCAGATCGGGCCGTTGAAGGCCCCGGGCACGGATGGTTTCCCAGCACGTTTTTATCAACGGAATTGGGCTGTGTTCAAGGAACAAATTATTGCAGCAGTGCAGGAGTTCTTCATTACGGGAGACATGACGGATGGGATTAATGACACGTCCATTGTGTTGATTCCAAAGGTTCCCCATCCAAAGGAACTGAAGGACTTCCGACCCATTAGTCTCTGTAATGTCGTGTATAAGATAGTGTCCAAGTGTATGGTAAACAGGCTTCGGCCTCTGCTCTCAGAACTTATCTCGGAGAATCAAAGTGCCTTCATCCCAGGAAGGCTGATCACAGATAACTCCATTATAGCCTTCGAATGTATCCATCATATTCAGACTTTATCAGAAAATTCGGAGGCTTATTGTGCTTACAAGCTTGACCTGTCGAAGGCATACGACCGTGTTGATTGGGAGTTTTTGGAGAAGGCACTTCTTAAGTGGGGGTTCTCCCAGCACTGGATTTCTCGTGTCATGGCATGCGTCTCTTCAGTTAAGTACTCTGTGAAGATCAATGGCAAGTTGACGGAGATATTCACCCCTTCGAGGGGCCTGCGCCAAGGTGACCCCTTATCCCCCTTTCTATTCCTTTTTGTAGCAGATGCCTTGTCAGCCCTCTTAAACAAGTCAATGCTAGAGGATGGGTTGGAAGGGGTAAGAATCTGTAGAGGTGCTCCCGAGATATCTCACATTTTATTTGCATATGACTCTCTTTTATTTTTCCAAGCGTCTCAGCAGCAGGCAGGATTGGTGAAGGGTTTGTTGAACACTTACGCGGTGGCCACGGGCCAATTAATTAACCCATCAAAGTGCTCCATCCTTTTCGCCGATCATTGCCCGCCGGAAGTCGTTACAGAAGTAAAGAGTGTTCTCGAAATTACTCAGGAATGTTTTGAGCCTAAGTATCTTGGTCTCCCAGTGCCAGAGGGGAGAATGCATCAAGGTAAATTTGAAACTATCCAAGACATGCTCCGGAAGAGATTGGTAGATTGGGGGGAGCAGTATATGTCCTCAGGCAATAAAGAGATACTTATTAAGTCAATGGCCCAAGCGATTCCGACTTATGTAATGAGTGTCTTTAAGCTCCCCATGTCTGTATGTGATGAACTCACACGTATGATTCGTCAGTACTGGTGGGGAGTGGAAAAAGGAAAAAGGAAAATGGCGTGGCTTAGTTGGGAGAAGATGAGACTTCCGAAAGCCATGGGCGGCATGGGCTTCGGAGATATGAGAGCTTTCAACCAGGCTTTTCTTGCTAAACAAGCTTGGAGGCTTATTGAAACACCTGATAGTTTGTGTGCTAGACTGCTGAAAGCCAAGTACTTTGCCGCGAGCCATCTTCTTGATACAGTATTCACAGGTAATGGCTCGGCGGTGTGGAAGGGAATTTTGCATGGGCTTGAGCTGTTAAAGAAGGGTATAATTTGACGCATCGGGAACGGAACGCTTATCAGGACCTGGAGAGATCCTTGGATCCCACGGCCGTAATCTTACAGACCTATCACCCCGAAGCGCAATTGTCGTTTTAATAGAGTTTCTGATTTCTTGGATATGAATGGTGCTTGGAGGATGGACAGACTAAGAGATCATTTCTGGGCAATGGATATAGAGCATATATTAAAGATACGGACTTCTCCGAGGTTGCAGACTGATTTTGTCGCGTGGGCGCCGGAGAAAAGTGGGTTGTTCACGGTGAGGAGCGCTTACAAAGTGGCTACATGTGATCATGATTCCGCCCTTGCAGGAGGGTCTTCCAGCTCCGAACCGTGTGGTCGACGCACGCTATGGAACTGCATATGGAATTCCTCGGTTCCCCAACGAATGAAAATATCAGCGTGGAAAGTAGCTACGGGGGCCCTCCCAACACAAAAATGTAAAAGGTTCAGACATCTCTCAACTAGGTCCACGTGCCCCTTATGTGGTATCGAGGAGGAAGGTTCCTATCATGCCCTGGTAGCGTGTCCTCATGCCAGAAATATTTGGATCAGCATGAGGACAAGATGGCCACTACCGGGAGATGAAATGCTTATTGACAATGGAAAGGAATGGCTGCTACATCTTCTGTCTAGGTGTTCAGAGAATACACGGGATATGATCATTATGCTTTGTTGGCGTATATGGCAGCTGCGGTCAGACCAAACCCATGGGAAAGAAGTTCCTCCAGCTCATGTAACGGTAGACTTCCTGGATAGCTACTACCAGTCGGTCAGGTTAGCTGGGAGGTTTTCAACGAATGAAATCATCAAAGGGAAGATGCCATCTTCGGCTATCCCTCTTATGGCTGAGAAAACAGTGCCGTCAGTTGAGCCATGGCCGAATCCAGTACCAGGGCAAGTTGCACTCTTTGTGGATGGTTCCTTTAGTGCTTCGGACGGCTCGGCGGCTGCTGGGATGGTACTGCGAGACAGCACCGGTCACATCATCTTCTCGGCTTACCGTGTGATATTCAACTGCAACGACTCTCTGGAAGCCGAGATTCATGCGATCATGCAGGGTATGGCATTGGCAATCCAACACTCGTATTTACCGGTGGTTGTTCAGTCAGATTCAACAGAGGCGCTTGCTTGCTTGTTGAACCGGGGACTCGAGCGCTCAGCTTATGGGCATTTGGTTAGTGAGATCAAAGAGTTAATGTCTGGTAGGGAGTTTTATCCACAGAAAATTTCTCGTAGTCAAAATAGAGTTGCAGATCGTTTGGCCAATTATAGCCGCACCGAGAGCACAACTGCTGTGTGGTTGACCTCAGCTCCACCATGTATCGAGGAAATATGGCCTCTTGATTGCAACACTGTTACTCATTAATAAAACTCCCTTATCCTCGCAAAAAAAAGAGTCAAGCCATGACCTATGGGACAGAGTCGTTTTCCCTTTCTGTTACGGTGGGGCAGGTTTCCGTTAGGGATGCGGACGAACCGTGTGTGTAAATAAAACCACTCCTACAGTATAAACCTGCTCCCCCGACGCGGCACCCCAACGCGCATGCGTAGTGCTAGTGCAGTGGGTGAGAGTGATCCAAGCAAGCTCGGTTGGGCCAGCCGTAGAGGTATCTCTGGTGTGAACGGGTCTTGATGTGGTCAGAGCACACCAGAGATACTGATGCTAAGGGCATCTCCAACACAACGCGGAACACCAAACTGTCGCTAATTGTTCCGACTCTTTAGTCCTTCAACACATGTCATCAAATTAGGCCGGGCCAGTTCAAACTTTCGAAATTCGATAAACGGCTCCAAACCAGGTACTAAGTTTTAAGGGAGTCCGGACGTCCACCATATGCCGGACTTCGACAAGCTGGACTTACCCTGAAAACCCTCTTCGCATGTCCGACTCTAGAACTGTTCGCACATTCACACCCGGATGTGAGCGGTCGTCCTCGTCGGGCTACCCCCATTCATACCGCGCGAAACAGCAAGACAACCTGGCGCTCCTAGAGGAGCACCGGTTGGCGAAGGCTCAGCTGGAGGCGGAGCGTGGGCCCAACATTGACGCCGCGCCCATCGCTGAGGTGGACCCGAGCAACGCCAACATGAATAGGACAGTGCTCGCGTTCGTAGAGAGCGCCACCACGGTCTGCCGTGAGCGCTGGCAGCTCCGCGTCAACGAAGCAAGACGTACCCGACTTTTCGAGGAGCCAGAGGCCGAGGACAACGAGGCGTCAAAGCAGCATGACGATGATGGCAATGAGGCACACATCGGCAACTCTGACTCGTTCATGCCGCCCCCAACGACGACGAGGCTGGACTGTCCGGCGCGAGGATCCTCGACCTCACCTTCGACGGCAACGAGGAGTATATTAGTTTTCTTTTGTTGTTTTAGTTTGTTTCAGGGTCTTTTGCCTTGCAAAATGTAACACGAAAATCAATAAAAAATCTGGTGTCCGTGGACTTTTGAAGTGCGCTGTTGGATGGTTTGCTCAGCGGGCATCTTCTGATGTGTCCACGGATATTTGGTGATCCTCGAAGATACCCAAACTTAACTTGAGGCCAGACCCTTCCTTGTGTTCCCGTTACCATTGATCGTGGAGGACCATCGATCTTTAAGGGAGTTAAAATAATTCCGTTCATCAAAGTTCACTTGCTCCGGCCCAAGCCATCCCTTGATTTCGTTCCATACGGCCCTTGAGAATCTACACTTGAACAAGATGTGCGCTGCCATCTTCGGCTCCCTCTTGCATAATTGACAGAACCCACAATTCGGCCAACCTCTTCGTTATAGCCAGTTCCCCATCCATACCCGATCTACGATGACGAGCCATGTGAAGAATTTATGCTTAGGAGGAACCAAAAATTTCCACACCGTCGGGGTCAATGTGGATGGAAGCTTTTTTGCAGGAGAGTGGCAGTGGAGTGTGGGGAGCCATGGTTTGAGATCATGATGGGAGAATTATATTATCGGCCTGGTACTATATTCTGTGATGCAAAGGAGCAAACTTTGCAGAAGCTACTGCTTGTCTAGAAGGACTACGGAAAGCGATGTTGGGTACGGACCTACCTTTAGTTATTGAGATGAACAACAGCGTGATGACAAAGGCACTTGACCCTTCATGGAAGGACATATCGGAAATCAAAGTGGTTGCGAGGGAATTTCAAACCATCAAGCAAGGAAGCAGAGAAGTTAAAGTTCGAAAAGTAGATAGAAGAGTCAATAGTTTAGCCCATAGTCTTGCCCAGTTTGAGCATAGAGAGTTGCTTGACGGTGTTATTTAAGGAACAGTGCCAACCCGCGTGTTGAGCGTGTCCTTGCAAGATTGTAAGAACAATGTTTCCTATTTTAATTAATAAAACTCTCTATTTCAAAAAAAAAAAAATCCACACCAGCGGCTTCAGAAGAGAGTCATTTGTGTGATGGAGTTGAGCCAACAAGTAGGTCGAACACATGATGGATGATTCTCGCATAAGTATGGTGATGATATAAACGCTTCAAGTTTTAGTCCGGTGACTTGTGCGTGGATTTGGCTGGCGCAGATTGTTTATCCATTTGGTCGCAATGCGAGAGTTTCTGTGGTGAATTTGGTCGCCATGCAGTTTTCGTGCGAAAGCCTGCCATTTCCCACCCTCCCCGCTCCGATCATTGCCGCCCTCCACCCCGGTATTCGTTCTTTTCGCCATCCACTATCGCGATGGAGTCAAATGACACCTTGAAGATGTTCGCCGTTCCACCGAAGCCGGAGATGAAGGACCCAAAGGTGGTGGCAAGGCCAACTTGATGATACGCACCGAGCGATGCCGCAAACGTAAGAGCATAGAGGTAGCAGCTGCGGCGACTGATCAATCGTCCGCTTGTGCGGCAAAGAAGGTGACCAGACGGGAGGTAGTGCCCGTGCACTCACTGCTCTGGCCGGAGGAGCTGCATGGAACGTAATACTACGCGGCCACGCAGCTGGTGCATAACAGAATTCTCCAGCCTCGTTCATGTCTGTTGCGCCGCGCGTGCCCTATATGACCGGCCTGTAAGCGGGCTGCCACTTCACTTCACCGAGTCACCGCCGCCACAACTTGTCCGGTCACAGATGCCGAGCGTGGATCCAACGCCCGTCAGTGACCTCTGTATGGTGCACGCGGTTAGATGGCCAACTCCCCTATACGTGGTCATGGATGCGTCCGTGAATGTTTGATGTGTCCGATTTGATGATCGGCGTTGGAGTTGCCCTTACGTTAGGGGTGACAGTACGGTAAGGAATAGTAAACGGGGCGTCTATCATCAAAATTTCCAGGAAGTTTCCCACCTAGCTACTTTTCAGTAATGTAACACTAGAGTCTCTCGTCTGGTCTGGTCTGGCCTGGGCCGGCACCGCACGCGCTTTTGCCGCGCCTTTGGATTCGAATATGCATACATCAGTCATCACGACTTTATTAGCAGTGTATGATCGGTGCGCCGTGCGTTTGTTCACGCGACTGGGCTTGACTTGACGCCGGCGGGTCAGCTCTGGAAATTCGCTCGATCCTCCCTCCTCTCTCACATTCGACTGGCTGAACAATTAGCTAGGTAGGTGTAAGTTCCAACACACGACTTCTCAAAATAAACATACACACGCTTTTGTGTGCTCTACCTTTTGTAGACCATTCTGCTGGCTACGTACCCACTGGATCTATGCTTGGTGCACACTACAGCGTGTGGAGCGCGGTCGGATTATATGACTACAGGGTGCAACCAGTTGGAAATGGCCGCGCGAGGTTTATTCACCCAGTTCACTTATTTGCGAGAATATCAAAAGCAATATATAAGTAGCACACACCCGTACAAAAACACCCTTACAGAAATTGAGAAATACACCCAAATTTGTCGGGGCGTCAACATATTTTTTTCTCATGCATCCACCAGCGGCGCGTCGTGAGCAAAGATCATTGCCGCCTCTGAGCCTCCCTCTCAGTGGACCAAAATTGTTAAAATCTAGAAGCTTGTAAAAACGACAGTTGGAAAGTTGTCGATATAGATTAGGAGACGCCAACGCCATTATTTGCTAGCAAATCGCTGCCTGAAAGAAGAAAATGTTGAAAACGGCATGTAGATATGTCTGTGGTTCGGCTAGACGAAGTCGGGAACATAAATCTCACATGCTCTCCAACAAGGCTGAAGTTGGCCAAGCTTTGCCAGTCAAATTGGAGTCGGAGAACCAAAACACATACTCCCTCCTTCCATCTACATAGGGCCTAATCGTTTTTCGAGACTAACTTTGACCAAGTGTTATAGCAATAATATATGACATGCAAGTTACACAAAGTATACCATCAAACTCGTACGTGAAAGGAGCTTCCGTTGATATAATTTTCACATTATACATCTCATGTATTATTAGTCTTATCAATAGTCAAAGACGGTCTTGAAAAACACATTAGGCCCCATATAGATGGAAGGAGGGAGTAGTTACATTGTCCGTGACACTAGCGCCACAACCGCAGGAAGGGCTGAAGTGGTGGACATGAAGATCTACATGTCCGTCCAATCTCATCGATGGATCCGATGCACGCATCTCCAAGGCCGAAGAAGTCGTACGAACCATTAGTAAACACCGCCACCACCACCATCGCCGCCAATAGGGCCAAAGTGATAGACAAGTGGAGACCTACCTAGGAGCATCTTTAAGCAATCCTAAAAAGCTATAGAGGAGTAAAATTTTGGTTTTACTCCTTTAACCGGCACCTAGCCGGACTCCTAAACCATATAAAGGACTAAACAATTTACTCCTCGGCTCCATGGATGCCTAAATATACTTCTCCGCCGAGCGGCGGACTAAAAATTCTTCTCACCCCTTCGGCCACTCCCACCCCACCCTGCGCTGCATCTACTCCGGCTCGCCCATTCCCGCCTCCGCCGGTGACTACCCATCGCCGCCGCCGCTCCGGGGGACCCGCCACGGTCTGCACCACCTGGCTTTGGGCCTCTCTCG
>NW_024119657.1:0-20251 GCF_003073215.2 Triticum urartu
GATGGCTCTGAATTAACAACTTATAAGGAGAAAAATCATCTGGTCGGATTTTGTATTGACATTGAGAATTACAATATCCATAATCAAACTCCTCAACATTATGGTAAATACGTGCCACAAGTGCATATGTTCAACTACGGTAACTACCATGGAGATACCCTGGTAAGATTTTTACTATTACGACATCCGTGCATCTTTTGCATACTTCTAAAACTAGTACATCATTGCTAACTATGAAGTTATTACTATGTTTTTCAACAGATAATCCCAGAGAATTGTGTGCCTCATTTGATGTATAAGAAAGGTAGTCTTAATGTTTTGAACATACAGCCAGGTCATCCTATGAATCTCAACTGTCCATACGAGATTTCTAAAAGAAGTGGAGACATGAAAATCAAAGGATGGAAAAAATGTATGGACAGTCGTAAGGAGGTTCTTGAAAGCAAAAGGAAGCGAAGCGCAAGAATTGGAGACAGGATGTTCTCCATTCTCCATAATAGAGAGTTAGGGTCTATATTGTTTTATGCTATTTTATTTTAAATAGGGTATTTGGTCCTGCCTAATACTGATGATCATGTGCTAAGAACAATTAAGTAGGGTTAGTTCGATGACTATCAAGATGATATTCGTATGACTTGTTATTAATAACGAGTAGAAATTGTATGATGATAATTAGTAGGACTTGTTAGGATTAGTATTACTTTCGACAAACTCGCTACTCGCGGTCTCGAGACTTGTAATATTCTATCTTTGTTCGGTCTTTTGAATTCAAAGACTAATATGATGAATTGTATTCGAAGACTAATCTTTTATTGTATTCGATGAATCTGCTCTTGCTGTGGGATGCTGTCTATATTCTGTCCAATAATATATTTTGTAACCTGTGCAAAATTCTGAAAAGTAAAAAAACCCTAATATTCATACTAATGGCGCATCACCCAACAGTGCACCATTAGTATGCCAGATACTAATGGCGCATGGTGTTCTATACTAATGGTGCACTGCGCGATGCGCCATTAGTATACCAGATACTAATGGCACACCGGCGGTGCGCCATTAGTAAGAAATACTAGTGGCGTGATACTAATGGCGTACCAGTAGTGCGCCATTAGTAGGCAAAACTGGTGCGCCATTAATAGCCCTTTTCCTAGTAGTGTCAAATCCTGGTGCTCGCATTATTTCTGGATTTATTTTAGGATTTCCGGCGATGCGCTTTCAGTGAGAGGAGACGTTCCCGTCGACGACGAGGCGCCTATGGTGACTTCGTAAATCTCAAGATGATATGCCGGCTCAGTCTCTCAGAGGTGCTCATAGGGGTAGGGTGTGCATGCGTGCGTTCATAGGGGTGAGTGTATGCGCGTGTGTACGAGCGCTTGTGTCTGTACTGATGCTCAAAAAAGAAGTCAGGCTACTGCAACCGGTGCCTTTGCTCTCCAAAGTCAACGAATCTAAACCACATTATGAATTTACAAAAGCCGGGTGGCGGAGGCGCCTATGGTGACTTCGTAAATCTCAAGATGATATGCCGGCTCAGTCTCTCAGAGGTGCTCATAGGGGTAGGGTGTGCATGCGTGCGTTCATAGGGGTGAGTGTATGCGCGTGTGTACGAGCGCTTGTGTCTGTACTGATGCTCAAAAAAGAAGTCAGGCTACTGCAACCGGTGCCTTTGCTCTCCAAAGTCAACGAATCTAAACCACATTATGAATTTACAAAAATATCTTGCCTTTCTTCGTGCAAGGGCTAGTTATACGCCTTCTCGCATCCCGATACCTCTCTTGCCTAAGGTAAGGAACTAACAAGAAAATGAATAGGCAATTTGCTCGACCTAGCGACCCTAAACCTCAATCGATTCCTCATCTCTCTTACAATAGGAAGTGAGGCATATATAGGGTAGAGAGAGAGAGAGGGGAACACTAGGGGTAGTTCCGCCTCAATCTGATTTTAGAAGAGCACAAAATTGATGCATAAGTATAGAAGGAGAGGTTGGCACCCCATGAAGGAAGGAGTAAATAGACAAGCATCCTCTCTTCATAAATACACATCTCTTATCATTCTTCTCAAGTTACCAAAGGCTTGTGTGTGTGTGTGTGTGTGTGTTCTCATGGAGTTCAGTCTCGAACCATGCCTTTGGGTGCTTCTCAATCTGATATCACATGAGCTTAGTATACCATGTCCTCTTGTGTCATAATGGTGGTATAACATTTTTAAAGTGATGATATATTATTTGATAATGTGAAATTTAATTAATGCAGTAAGCTATGACACAATAAGTAAACCTGGACTTCACAGTGACGTGATGACAGAGTATCGAGAATGCACACAGTCAACATGTTAACAAACGCAACATCTAATAAATAAAACGAAACAGAAGAAGTACAATTGGTATGCCCTGGCGATATGCACAAGGTTTTCTTGGAAAGAAAATAGGAAGAGATTACCAAAGTAACATGGAAACAAAGGTATTTGTTGTTACTCCTGAACGTCTTCTCTGTGGATGGGTTGACGTCCGCAAGATTGTTAGATGATGCAAGGGACAGATTCTCAGTTGTGTAATCCCACTACACTCGTGAACCTCTTTTCATGTTCTATGCGGAGCACATGAAAAGAACATATAAGGTAGCATCACAAATCACAAGAGTAAGCAAACAAAGTCATTATGAACGCTTTGGATGAGCTGACTTTGAGAATCTACGTCAGCAATGATAACGGTGTTGCTGACTTTGCTCTATGTGAATCATCAGATTTAAGGCCAACGGTTCAGACTAGATGTTACAATACATGTCAACAGTAGTGTGTTACAAGACAAAATAGTACGTTAAGTACTTCGTGTACAAGTAAAATTGATCTGGGTTGTTCGTTTTAAATCTGGCGACTCTGTGGATAAAGTCAGGCTATTGCAACTATGCCTTTGCTCTGCAAAGTCAACGAATCAGAACCACATTATGAGTTTACAAAAATCGTTTGCCTCTCTTCGTGCAAGGGCTAGTGATACACCTTCTCGCATCCCGATACCTCTCCTGCCTAAATTAAGGAACTAACAAGAAAACGAATAGGCAATTTGCTCGACCTAGCGACCCTAACCCTGAATAGATTCCTCAGCTCTCTTACGATAGGAAATGAGGCATATATAGGGAAGACTGGCAGAGAGATTGAGCGGGACACTAGGGGTAGTTCCGCCTCAATTTGATTTTAGAAAAGCACAAAAATGATGCATAAATACAAAAGGAGAGGTTGGCACCCCACGAGGTAAAGAGTAAATAAAGAAGCATCCACAGTTCATAAATACACATCTCTTATCTCTTCTCAAGTACCAAACATTTTGTGTATATATGTTCTCGTGGAGTTCAGTCTTCAACCATGCCTTTGGGTGCTTCCCGATCTTATATCACATGAGCTTAAAGATATTATATATAAAAATAATAACCATGTCCTCTTGCGCCATAAATATGGTAGACCATTTTTAAAGCAAGGATATATTCGATAATGTGAAATTTTATTATTGCATTAAGCTATGACACAATAAGTAAACTTGGGCTTCACAGCGACATGATGACAAAGTATCGAGAATTCACACAGTCAACATGGTACATCTGATAAATAAAACGAAGCACAAGTAGTGCAATCCCCATAGTCATCATCTTCAACCCATGTACTCACTAGTGCATCTTTGCTTGACGACAATACAATATGGTCTCGGACAATACAAGTTGTTGAATCTCGACCACCCAGAAGTCCCTAATACAGTCTCTCAACCTGAAAGAAGGTAGGGCGTGACACCCCCACACCCACCAAATGGAATGCTGCCAACGAACACGTGGGTCCATAACAACACCTCCACATCCATAGTGTGAATCTCCGAAGATAACACATATATTTTCCATCCTAGAGAAGGAACCCAAAATGGGAGCCATAGTGTGACCTTCTGGCATTTTGCTCATTCCAAATCTCTCAAGTGAGAAGCATTACCAAAGTTGCAATATGCTTCTTATGACATGACATGTCGAGATAATAGCATTCTACCAGAATCTGCATAGATGGAGGTGGCTGTTGTACATAGAACCCAAGCCAAGTTTTTATAGAACGGAAGTCGGGAAGCTAAATTTTGATAAAGGGAATATACATGTATCAGTGCTTCTACCCAAGTGAGCTTAGAAGAGAGATGATAAGCAAGAAAATTGGTCTACCAACGGAGATGGCGTGATGTTAGGCTCAAAAATAGACCTCTTCGAAAACCAGGCATTCATCGTGTTACGATGAGCCGTGCCAATTTTCCCATAAATAATCTAGCAGTAAATATATACGAAATGAAAACCAAACTTGGGTTGGAAGCTTATGAGGGTGGTTGTACCCCAACCCATCAGGGATCAAACCATAGGTTTGACACCTATATGTCTCATAAAGGTGAAATATTCTTTCAGTGGTAGGCGATGTTCCCATCGATAGCAAGTGCTTGCGTGTGCATTGTGTTTTTAAGTTTTTTTACGAAAGCACATGAACTATATGCTCAGTAGTAAATACTATTCCAACAATGTAATTAAGGTCAATGTAAGAGAAGATAAAACATTAATAGTGTTAAAAATGATGCTATTCACATTTGGATTTTTCTCTTTTTTGTTTCTCAACGCGTGCTCCGAATTCGGATCTGAATTTTGTAGGGGTTATACACATGACAACATTCACGAAAAAAATAAGATTTTTTCAAGCATTTAAATGTGATTTGTTTTTTCAAATTGGGATTATGTAAATGGTGGTATCACCTAATATCTCTCGATAACATCCATCCAAGTGGGACCAGGGGCATCAATCATGGAAGGGTATATTACCTTGGGGTGGGAAGCAAACATGTCATGCTGAATTTTATCTACGATCTCAAGATCTAAATATCTCACGAAGAAGTCCAAAGTAAAAGAATACCACCGAACTAAGCACGAATCAGGCTAGCAAAAGTCATGTTGTTACAGTTTGTGTTAGACTTCTTGGTCATGGAGATCTTGTGCCTCTGCTTCCCAAGATAGTTTCGGCCATTTCCCTCTTCATGTAGGTTGTGCATTGTCTAGTATCCCATGAAGCAAAGAGGAGTGGTGCCTTATTTGAAGCGGATGGTTGTCTTGATTTCTCTTCTTGTTTTTACATTCTTTGCTTACATTTTTTTGGTAGTTTGTTGTGTACAGCCTCAGTGTTTTGTCATTGTCTTGTTGTAGAGGCCGACTTTACATATTTGCATCAAGTTGATACATTAATAAGATTGCCCATTATCGTAAAGTACCCTGTCCCTTTAACAATTGTTCTACTACCTCAATGGTGCAAGAGGACATGTTTTATGTGTACTATCTTCCAGCTGATACGATATTGAAAAGCATGTTGGTTTAATACCTAATCGAAATATGTATTTGGCAACCCTGTGCCCGATTGCAAAACTGCCACACCACTTGGTGTCCCTTCGATCGGCATCGCACGCATAAGTCTTCCTCCCGTATTCCTCCCCCGCACCAAGTCCCCAACCGATGGTGTCTTCCTCTGATTCCTCCTCCCTGCCGCCAAGTCCGAGCCCTCCTCGCCGCATCCTCCTCCAGCGAGCCGACGCCGACAAGCCAAACCGCAGTGCCGCCCCTTGCTCCCTCCTTTTCCCTTCATCTTCCTTCCTTCCTCCCTCTCTATCATCTCTTTCTTTCTGCTCACGGGAGCTCCCATGGCGCCGCCCATGGATCCGAGCAAGCTGTCGCCGGAAACACAACCCATCCACTCGACCCCCTCCGCCCCAACGGTCGCGACCTCTGGCGCCTCCCTGGCGTCCGCCGCTGCCTAGTCCTCATCCTCGAAGCCCACGATTGCAACACCTCCTCCAGGGCCGGACTAGGGGGTGTGAGGCTCCAATAAATTATGTAGTTGGGAGGTGTAAACAAGCTCAGTTGACCAAAAAATGGAGTTCCGAAGGTTGCTGGATCCAAGCAGAGTGAGGAGCCTGTTGCGTCGCTGTAGAGAATGGACGAGACCCGGCGCCACCGCATCGCAGGAGTGTGTTGTGCGTCCCTTGCTCATTCAGTTCAGTTGTCTCGTAAGAAAACCTGAAGGGAAATGTATTGTCAAGAGATGCCAATATTATTGTTGCTTCTTTGCAACTTTTTTGTTCATTTCTTACAAGAAACTCTAGCCTATTCATATCTGGTACTGCTACAAACTTACAAAGTGTACAGATAGACTAGCCTGGTATATTCAGTATTTCAATTTATTGTTCAGTTGTACCACTTGTTGGTACAAAAAAACTATGTTAGTTCTACACATTTTCCAGTGTTATGTGCTAGAATTTCAGTGTTAAGTACTACAAAAATGTTCAATTTGGAGAGGTTCCGGTGCTTTGTTGCTGCTGTTATGTGCTAGAATTTCAGTGTTATAAATCGTTTCTTGTGTTCTTGTTAAGCCTATAAGTGAGGCTCTAAAAATGCAGTTTGGATAAGTTCCAGTGCTTTGTTGTTGCTGTTATGTTGTACACAATATGCACTTTAAAGAGGGTCCAATGCTTGGATGGTGCCGTTTCTTGCTATTAAATGTGCAAGTGTGTTGTGAAAATCTGCAATTTGAGATATTCTAGTGCTTTGCTGTTGTTCGTTATTCCTGTACTAGCACTTGTAAAAGTCAGAAATCAGGAGACGTTCAAGTCCCATGTTGTGGTTGTTTTCTTGCTTCCGCTAAGTCCATAGGTGTGCGCTATTTTGTTTTCGAACAATCTCGTGCATTGGATCTATATTGGATGTCAGATAAAAGAGGGCATGTTACAACACGACTTGCTAGAGGCAAGTTACTAGATCTCGGTCCAGATAGGACAAATAATATTAGGGATTGTTGCGTCTGTGTTGTGTGGTGTGGTAACTTAGTTATTTCTTGGCTAGATACACGGCAATATTGGTACCAGTTTGAAGTTGAGATCAATTTTCACCGCGTGGAAATTGATGCTATTTCCTAGTGTGAATAATTTTTTTCAGTCACACCGTAATTTTTGTTTCCTATTTTTGAAAGATTGACTACTCCTTTTTAATTCTTGAGGTTGACACCGTAATATCGACAACAAAAATTGAAAAAGCAATTAGGTGACTAATGGGTGTTCACTTTTCACATCGTTTTTCACATGGTAATTTATGCATTACAACCCTCAAAAAAATTTATGCATTGCAGATTTGATAACTTACATAGAAACACCGTGATAACATTTTGTGTATGTTTCTTAATTGAGAAATGTTTTTAAGTGTAAATAGCATGGTCATATATGTACCGCAGACCCGATAATTTAAAGACAAATCCCATGGTAACTTTGGCCCGGAAAAAAATTATTGAAAAAGATAACGTCACTAACTTACGTGTAAATAACATCATAATTTACGCTCCGCAGACTTTATAACTTGCATATAAACATCATGGTAACTTTAATAGTGGAGGGATTTATTGAAAACATACCCCGGTAATTTTTGTATAAATAACACGGTAATATAAGTACCGCATAACTGATATTTTACATACAAGCACCGTGGTAACTTTTGATCCGGCAAAAAAGTTACTGAAAACACAACCCCGGTAACTTTTTCTGTAAATACTATGGTAATATACATTTTGTAGACATGATAACTTAAGTACAAACACCGCGATAAAATTAAACAAGGAGGGGAGTTGTTAAAAAATAAACCCAATAACTTTACGTGAAAATAACATGATAATATATGAACCATGTACATGATAATTTACGTAAAAACATCGCGGTAAAATTGACCAAGGGAAAAATGTTATTGACAAATGTACTCCCAGTAACTTCTGTGTGAGTAGCTTGGTAAAATAGGAAACACCGACTTGATAATTTGGGTGCAAACACCATGGTAACTTTGTCCAAAGAGGGGAAAATTGTTGAAAAATATACCTCGATAACTCACGTGAAAATAGAACGGTAATATACGAATCATATACCCGATAACTTACGTACAAACACCACGGTAACTTTGACTAAAGAGCAAAAAAGTTTTCGAAAAACATACCCGCTATAACTTAAGTGAAAATAGCACTATTATATATGAACCGCAAAATCCGATAACTTACGTCCAAATACTATGATAAGTTTGATTCGAGTGGATGAAGTTGTTGAAAATATACCTCGGGAACTTATGTGTAAATAGCACGGTAATAGTCTTGATTTGGGGAAAAGTAGTAAAAAGTGGTCGAAAAATACACATGGTAACTTTTTGTATGTAAATAGCATAGAAATTACGCACCACAACCTTGATAATTTAGGTCCAAACACCACGGTAAATTTGATCTGGAGAAAAAAAATTGTTGAAAAGATACCCCAGTAACTTCTGTGTAAATAGCATAGTAATATACACACCGCATACCTGATAATTTACATACAAATATCTTGGTAATATTTGACTCGGTGGGGAAATTGTTGAAAACATACCCCCGTAAATTTTGTGTAAATAGCATGATTACATACGCATCACATACCTACGTACAAACACCACGGTAATCTTGATCAAGTAGAAAAAAATGTTAGAAACATACCCCCCCGGTAACTTATATAAAAACACCATGGTAATATACGAACCGTAGACCTAAAAACAACATGGTAATATAATAACCGCAGGCCCAATAACTTATATGAATAAAGCATGGTAATATATGAACTGCAGGGTCGGTGAACCATTTTTATGCCTTCGATAACTTATGTGGAAATAACACGATAACTTGCATATAATGGGCATGGTAACTTATGTAGCCTAGGTGTGATAAATTTTGGCTGAAAAAAAGTCATCGGAACATGCCAACATGGGATCTAGTTTCGAAGATCTCGTCGCGACGAATCTTTTATGTAGAAACGTTTTTTTACATCGGACCAATAGTTTGAGCTACAAAACATTTTAAAATTTTGGAATAAAGAGAATCTAGAATGACATCAGCTTTTTGTCCTTTAGTGTATGCATATAGTTAGAAAGAGAAATGCACGTGAAAAAAGAAAAATGCTAATGTATGCATGTATTTAAAGTGAATGAAGTAGAGGTGTGGCAGTTTTGCTTATATGGCACACATGTGCCAAATATCACAGTCCATACCTAATTGTAGAAAAACATATATGGACACAAATATTGTTAAAAACCATTAATAAATGGTAAGAAATGGGTATTAGTGAAGTACAGATCTTCGTTGTTTACTCCTGCTCTCATCAGGCACTAACCCTCTGCATTATAGTAGCCCATTATTTTACATTTTTGCGAAATCAATTGAGGTGGAATTAACCCTAGCACCCTGTTGGGTGTCTCTATCCATCCCATCCCATGTATGCACCACCTCCCACCGTAATAGAAACCGTGAACCAATAGAGGTTTTGGGAGCTTCTTGGTCCTCTTCCCTTCGGTGTAATTCAGTGGATCGGATAGAGAGTATTGCTCTATTCGGTCTCTTTTTTACTTTAGTATGCTAGGCATGGGAGGTATCATGGCAATAGAGGTTGCGAAGTAGTCAATTGTGTGAGTATGCCACGAGAGTAGCAATTAACCCCTAACGGCATGAATTTCAACTATCACACTTATCTACTCTTGGACTGTTATATATTTTTTCTCGAATATGCACGAGTGTGTGTATTTTATATTAAAGAAGAAGATGGGGAGAACCCCTCCGCGTTAGAGTTACTATTACATGAACCCAACTCCACCCAAAACTCTTCTAGCTCAAGTCGTATCTACTCGTGAGAGCCCACTTGTCAACGCACCAAGGAAGGCACCCACCTCTTCTCTAAGCAATCCTGCTAATTTCCAAGAACACCCTCTTCTCTCGCCAAAATGCGGTCTCTAGAGGGCGTCTCTTAGTCAAACACAATCGAGTTCCGATGCTTCCAAAGCTCCCACAAGATCAAGATGATAATTGCGCGCGCATCCTTCTTATTCCGGCCGGCCGGTCGCAATCTTGTCCTGGCACCACTCCGAGAGTGCTTGGTTTCTGTCTGGGGTTCACTCCTGCTTGCCTAACGCCCGACAGACGACACTCCAGACATCCCGCACAAGCGCGCAGTCCACCATAAGATGTTGCATTATTTCCAACCCATCACTGCAGCATGGACATGCAACTTTTGATGGTTGAGGCCACGACGTGCAAGACGGTCATAGGTTATCGGTCCTCTTGATCTACTTTGTGGAATTCGGCTCTCTTTGACTACCAAATCGCTTGTTTTCACACAACCACCTCTTTTTAAACTACTTCTTCCTCCGGGTAGACTACATCAGAGGCTATTCTTTCTCTTTGTTACTTTCTCCGGTCATCTCTATACTCATTAGTCCAATACTTCAGAATGGGTGACACCGTAATGCACAAAGGTGGCATGTGTGCCGTTTCTTAAGATCCAACACAATCGGTGATTTGTTTTTGAGTGAACTCTTGCATGACTCATACATGATAATTAACATGGTTATCTAGCAATATGTAGAGAAAAACTGAAGCCTCGAAGAACCATCTGTTTGATTCACCACTGTCTCATCTTAGTCTTTGAATTGATGTATTTACATAATATCTGACGAAATGAACATTCTTGAACTGGCACACGTTAAGTCATGTTTGAGGTGCGAATTCGAGTCAAATAACATGAGAACTCATTGTCATTCTTGTATGCTTAGAAGATTTTGAGTCTAAGCGCTCTATTAAATCTGCATTGTTATGTCATATTTTCTCACATATGAAAATTTATGATTGTTTGCTTGGTCCCCAGGACACATAATTTACGTTTCTTTATCCCCATCATGTCAGCCTGTTCATCCATGAGAACTCTCCATCGTGTAAAAGGAAAGGTGCCAAAATCATTCAGAAATATGTTTGTTGTCGCACGCTTTGTGATGGTCTGATGAAAATACCTTCTGCCTACAAGGTTTTCACAATAACTCACGGACGTCACATGTATAATCGATACACTTACCACGCAATTGAGAACTGTAACAGTCATTACGTTGGAGCCTATTTTTTTTTTCCATTAACAGGAGTAGTACATACACGTCCGTAGACGCATCACTGGCCAAATGGACGTCACATGCATGCAGGTGCACAAACGGAGAACCCTCTTTCTTAGCACACGCCATCAACTGATAAATCCGATCATGGGGATTTCCATTAAAACGGATGCTCGTGTAAATGTGATCATGGGGATTAATTGTGTTGTAATCATGCCCCCGCTTCCAACCAGCAGCTGGTTTTCACCATTTTTCTCACTGTAGCTACATGAGTTTCAATTTAGCAACAACGTGCTCCCACAGTTGTGACCCATATGGGCGCGTGTATACGTACGTGCTCCCTTTTTCTTTCCGTACCTGATAGTGTTAACGGTCTCGTCAGCAAATACTTGAGCACTTCAATGTACATACTGCTTGCCTTTTTTACTACTCCCTCCGTTCCAAATTACTTGTCGTCGTTTTAGTTCAAATTTGAACTAAAACGACGACAAGTAATTTGGAACGGAGGGAGTATATCTTAGTCGCAAGCAAGCTCATGCATGCATCTACAGACCAGTCTATCTTGTATCGGACTCAAATAAAGGTATAACAACACAAATAGTCTTTGGATTACCTGCAAGGGTTAAAGGCCAGATGATCTTTGGATGATTAACTGGACAAAACTACTGGATGCATCTCTTCCTAGCATATTTCTGACTGTGGAGCTTGTATTACTACCATCTACCACACGTACTATCATTTGGTGTGTTAATACATGAAAGTGGGACGTGTAACCTCCGACAAGGATTTGCCCGGTAAATGGGCATATTATCTCCAGTCCTACAGAGCTCCCCAGGTAACTCTTAAGCAGTGACCATCCCTGCATTATCTTAACCTGAGCCATCATGCCTTTGCAATTTGCCAATGAATACCCAAGCTCCTTATATTGCGTCTAATTCATGGGAATGTCACACCTTCATAGCTAACTAACGTCACAAGTTATTCCAAAATCTCACATCATGTCTTCGCTAAAGGCAAAATTCTTCACCTTGTGGCATCCTGATACCTCTCGTTCCTAGGTAATGAATCGACAAGCGATTGAATATGGAAATTTGCTTGATGTGTGTCGAGATGAAGAGGAACACACTTGTACCTCAATTGTTTCATCATCTCTATTATGATGGGAAGTCAGGCATATATAGTATGGTATGGACAGAAAGGTTGGGGCAGAGTGTGTTTTGCCTTAGTTTTTTAAGGAGGCACGAAATGACAGGCTATGATAAAAGAAGAGGCAAGCACAAAGTAAATAGAAGCACTAATACTTCGTAAATACCCATTGCCGACCAAGCCATTGGGCAACAAAAGTACTATGCAGACGATACTAACTGGCCGATCTATTGACGATGCTTCATCTAGCGGTTCTGCTTCATTTTGTCCCATGCATGCATGGTTAGATCAATAGGATCGTGCAAGAAACGGCTGAGCACTGTCATGTGTGGAGCAGCGCTCATTGGGCAATGATGGAGCTTCTCCAAAGCCAACCTGCACCCCAACCCATGAACAAATCTAATACCCTTAGTATTTGGGCAACAAATCCAGCAAAAATCAACCTAAAGCTCTTAATTTTGTCGCACTTACTCCATTGCCCCACCAAGGATTTGGCTCAAGCTCTACCAAACAACAGCTAGCGTATCTTTTCTCCATGGTGGGAGCTTGCGGCCCAGGCCCTGGCCGCGAGCTCCTATCGCGTGGGCCTAGCCCCTTTACTTTTGCCACTTCCACGACCGGTGTTCAATCCAACGTTGGTAGCATCATATTTTTCTCGCCATTCGAGAGAAAATCAACGGCGCTAACGCAAAGGAAGAAATTTTGTCATATACATTTCCTGTTTTTTATGGAATGATTTGTACACGGATTTTTTGAACTAAGATGCATAGAAAATCTAAAATAGAACAAATGAATAAGTTACACATGAGAAAAAATAATTACTAAATATAATAAAACATAAAATAAAAGGCAATCCACCTAAAAATGGGTGAGGCCAACAATAAAAAAGTTGTAAGTGGAGTGGAGTTCATTATTCCCCACAGTTACAAGGGAACACATACACAATTTTCCTAATTCGCCGCTTTGTGCAATGATTTCTCGAGAAATCACGTAGCCGGGGTGTCGATGGGCGCGAACACATTAACAATTTCGATAGGGTTTCTTTGGTCTATCTTGTTTTTCGGTTCGGGTTTTCTTTGTTTTTCTTTCTTTTTTATTATAGTCTTTTTCGTTCAGGTTCTCCTTTTTGTTTTCACCTTTTTCCTTTCTTGGTTGTCGTGTACCTGGGTTTCCTTTTTTTTGGTAGCTTTGTAAATATATTTTATTTTTGTATCAATGAACAGTTCTGAAATTTAAGATTTAAAAAAAATGTGTGTACAGTTTATAAAGACAGCCGTGAACATTTTTTAAATTCACGAACCTTTGGGCGAATTTCCAACAAATATGAAGGTCAATATGCACATACAAAGGAACTGTTATATTCCGTCGTACTCAGCTGTGTTTTGCCTTTCGGTTTGCATTTTTTTTCGCTCCTAAACGAGATGGCCGAAATTCGGTCATTTTAAAAATATCGGTAAAATCTCGGACGAAATTACAAAACCAAAATTTGAATTTTAAATGAAATTTAACAAAAAAATTGGCAGAAATTCGGCCGAAATAATATGGTAGTCGAACAACACTGAAGAATACGTTTAAAAACTGTGCATCAGGTCAACATCATCATCAGTTCCAAAAGAAAAAGATTGAAACATGGACAGGGAGAGGTGCTTCAGAGTTGAGGAGGAGTTGCCGATGGATTCAGCCGCAGCGCGCAGCATGCAGCCCGCACAGGTCGGCAGCAGGGGCTGGGTCGCCGGGAAGGCGCGAACGGGGCAGGAGCAGCAGGCTCGAGCGGGGAGGCAGGCCGTGACGAGCGGAAGAGCCGCATCTGGGGCGTAGCGCCGCCGCCGCACACACATGTCGAGCAGGAGATCGTGATTTGTCTAGGGTTAGGGCGTTTGGTTCGATCCTTTTATATTGGGCAAAGCGTGCAGAGGCTCCATAAGTTGGATTGGGCCAAAAAGAGTACAAACTGGGTCGAAAAATTTGACCGGTACAGACATTTACCGGGCCCAGGTGAGATGGACGGAATTCGGCCGAAAATTGATTTTTTTGGCCGAAAATCAAAACACAGGTACTCAGCTCCTCACGCTACCCCGCCTTCGGCCTCACTGCAAAATCGATTGACGCGCGGAAAATTTTCAGGAACCTGATGAGTGGCAAATCCGGAGTTCTAAACACGATTACAGTTCTCAGTTATCATTACATCTTGACATGTTTGACCAAGTCAGCCTACGCAGCCTCTTTAACCTTCGGCTGGACCTCGCTGACTAGAGCTATGGATAGCACCTAGGGGAGATTATAAAGTTAGCTCCCTCTAAGTAAGATACTGCTAGCAGAGCAGTAGCTGACAGATCTGTTGTACCTTCTCGTCTCCTGATACCTCCCATGCCTGGGTATAATGAACTAACAGTCTAACATACAGACAGGAAATTTGCTCACTATATGTTCCTCCTTACTACATGGAGAATAAGAGTAACCAACAACCCCTAAGTCTGTTGATTGATTCCACGTCTCTCTTCCCATGGGAAGTGAGACATATATAGGATGGTCTGGGTAGAGAGATCGAGCAGGGTGCCATGGCTAGTTTTGCCTCAATTTATTTTGGAAGTGGCGCAAATATGATGGGGTAAGATGAAGGAGAGGTTAGCACCCCACAACAACTGTATATAGAGAAGCAATAACACATCACAAAGACCATCTCCTGTTGTCTTCTCTAGTTACCAAATGTTTGTGCATATATATGTTTTCATAGGTATTCAACCAAACCTTTGGGTGCTTGTCAACCTGACATCGTGCTAACATACATTGCACATAATAATAATAACTACTAGGGTGCCCCGCGGATTCCTGCGGCTAGATTTGTTTTCGCGTTGTTATATTTTTCATATTAGATTTGACAAATTCTCTATATGTGCCGGGCCGGCGGCGAGGGGCGCTCCTCCTTCACGACATGCCGGGGCGGCGTCGTGCGGCGCTCCTCCTTGACGCGTCGGGGGGGCGGCGTCCACGAAAATCCCTCCGAAAAATGTGTAGATTTCAAATATGATATATTCTTGCATGTTAATCATTTCCAGGATTAAGTATATGGTGCAACCTTAATCAATACCTTCTTTATATGGGGTAATTTGGAAATGCCTATTACATATATTTTCTACCCCATTTAACTTGAGTAGATATGATAGTTTGATGCTCTCACAAAAGATAGTATTGGCAGGGGATGTTGGTTCCTACCAGCTACCATATGCTAAAAGTTATAATAGGTACATGGTCATCCTATTTTTCATCATGCACAATAACCAACCAATATACGACGATGTACACTAAAATGTTGATATGAGCTTTATATAAACAAGTGGCTTAATGTTGATTTCCATAAAAAATTCGAAACTGTGCCCATAAAGATTTTTGAAAACACCTTGAGTACACTTCAAAAACCATCCAACTATTACTATTTTACGCAACATCACTATATGAAGATTTCAAGGGAATTGCTGATAACGTCCAGGTTGTGTATAAGAGGTGAATTTTTTTTTCTCACTTTGTGACGCACGGACATGTTTGCTAGTTGGCTGTAAAGCATATAAAGCGACTTATATATAACTAGCAAAGTGGTCTGCTCGATGCGCGGGCTAGGATTTCACAAATGCAATTTATGTAGTCTATATTAGCCCTATGTGTTGAGAATATTTGTTTGGTTTGTCTATAGAAAATTTGGGTCAAATTTGGTTACAGTTACAAAATGATGCTTTTTCATAAGCATAAGTTCGTCTTAGATATATTTCCTTTTCTTGTTGACATTTGAATATGTATATTTCACATTAATCATGTACCTAAATGTTATATAATAAGTATGTGTTACTGGTTTTTGTAGGCATAGACAAATTTCTTAGGAGCTATGTAGAAATTACATATTTACTTATAGTTGTCGACATGTGTACAATTAATATTTGCTAGTTATGTATATTTGTCGACATGTTAAATGGGACATCATCTGTAGACCAAAAGACCAAGGAGGGCTAGGTATTGAGAATCTAGAAGTGAAGAATAAATGCCTTCTTAGCAAGTGGCTGTGGAAGCTCTCTATGTGGGCTCAAATCCTTCGCAACAAGTACCTCCAGACAAAAACTTTGTCCCAGGTCACTTTTAGGCCTACCGATTCGCCTTTCTGGAAAGGTTTGATGAAAGTCAAACAGTCTTTCTTCAATAGGACGAAGTTTGTTATTGGAAACGGCACGAGTACACGTTTCTGGGAAGATACTTGGCTCGGCAACACACCATTGGCTATCCAATATCCGTCGTTATACCGTATTGTGCAACGAAGTGAGGTGTTCGTTGCATCGGTCTTTCAATCGATCCCCCTTAATATTCAGTTCAGACGTACGCTAGCGGGCAATCGTTGGGAACAATGGATCCATCTAGTTAGGAGACTGATGGACGTCCAGCTTACACAGCAACCCGATGAATTACGCTGGAAACCGACTAAATCTGGAGTATTTACGGTTAAATCAATGTATATTGATGTTATTAACTCGCACTCCATACCTACGTCCAAGAATGTTTGGGATGTCAAAGTCCCTTTGAAAATAAAAGTGTTTATGTGGTTCGTCCATAAACAAGTTATTTTAACAAAGGACAATCTCTTGAAGCGTAATTGGACAGGACCTACTAGGTGTAGTTTCTGTGATCGGGATGAGACTATCAAACATCTCTTTTTTGATTGCCCGTTAGCCACGGTACTTTGGCAGACAATCCACATTGCTTTTAGTATCGCTCCACCGAATTCTGTTTCTGCGTTATTTGGGACATGGCTTAATGGGATTGAGCGTAACTTAGCGAGACATATTCGGGTTGGAGTTTGTGCTTTACTGTGGACTATCTGGACTTGCAGAAATGATTTGGTTTTTAACAGAATATCATGTATTCACTTTTTGCAGGTCATATTCCGAACTACGGGACTGATCCGTTCGTGGTCGCTACTCACCCAGATGGAGGCAAGGGAGCATTTGGTTACTGGGTCTTTCCGATGGGAGATGGTAGCGCGGGATATATTCAACCGGTTTGGATGGCGGTCATGTAATAGGATAGCTTGATCTCCTATCTATTTTTAGCCAGCCGGTTGTGGCGTCTTTTCTAGGCTAGTTGGTGTTTTTAGCCCCTTTTTGGCTCTGTGTGAGCTGTTTGTGCTTTGATTTTTGAGACCTTTGGCACCTTGTGGACACTACTTTTTGGCTAATAAGAGGGCCGTATGCATCTTTTTGATGCAGAGGCCGGGGAGTCACCCCTTTTTTTAAAAAAAGTTATGTATATATCGAAATTAATGAAATTTTGGTTATTTACATGCATTTCAGTAATCTGCTTGGCCTTAACCCATATGCAAGGAGATCTTAAGGTAAAACAGTTGTTCTAGAAGAAATATAATCAGGGGCATCAAAGTTGTAAGTTCGTATGACTCCATCAGATTGTTATTTGTTTTATCAATGTTTCAACGATCATATTAGTTATTTACTGGAGATGTACCATTCAGATTAGCCTTCTGGAAACCTACATATGGATTCATGTTGTATTGATAACTCATGAGCTTTTCATATTGGCGCATTAAAGAATTTGTGAAGGGTGTTTGATCAGGCAATACCTATTATGAGCGAGTAGTATTGACATTGCTTTCCAAACAGAAGTATCACTTTTAGTGATATTTAGGTTTAACCCATCAAATAGGAAATCGAACAAAAGATACGTAAATCCATCATCTAAAGTACCATCACTACCAACCAACTCCATAGTCCATACGTATGATACGCTTTAGCACATACATATAGCCATATAATGTAGCTTGCTCTTTTCACTTTTTTTGCTTAAAATCAAAAAAGATGTACTGATATGTCCTTAGAGATCCATGCTTGGGTATGATGTAACGTAAAGATTTATGTAATGCATGAAACAGACCTTGGGAAATAAAAGAATGCACGCATCTTAAAAACTTCCAGTTTTTAGCAGACTACTGATTTATTTTGCTTTAAAAAAATACATAAAGTAATTGTCCTTCAAAGTTTATAATTAAAAATGACTAACCAATCTCCTGCAAATTATTGGACAAAATGTAAAGATGAAATACATGATTTTGCAGTGATATCTTTAAACTCTACCCAGTAATCAAATCCCTAGCTGATGAGGTTTGTATTGAATGATTTAACTCAATAATTCAGTGATAATTGGTAAAAGATAACTCAAATGAAGGATGTAGGTTTGTAAATCTAATCTTATATAGATAAAAAAATTAATTACAATTCAATATTGGCTCCTCCATGGTGATGGAATTTCACATGTTCTAGTTGTAACAATAGCATAAGTTGCATAAAATTAACGCTTATCAGGCGCTCTGCGTACTGTTATTTACTCTATGAAGATTATGTGTTAACACTACTTTGTGAACAGGGGTTCTAACCACTATTATATATGTATTATTTGATCAATCTCGTAAAATAGGTGCGGAGATGTGAAGTAATCCAAAAGGAAAACTCGCAGTTTTTCATTATAAACAGATTTTTTCTCTTGTTCACAAAAGCGAGAAGTACATGTAACTATAAAAGAGAGATCGAAAAGAGTGCATAGTTTTCTAGGATGCAGACTAAACTATTATGTATAAATCACATAGCTCGATAGTTTTTGTGTTAACCAACTAACAAAGCTTTGACATCTGCATACATATGTAGATGTCGTTTAACTGGTTAGGCCTTTCTTGGTGATTTTAGAAACAAAACAATAGCTCTTGGACTACCATGGATGGCTTGCAAACTTGACTGGTGTATTGTAATGAAGAGAGGGGTACCAAGGTTTAATTATGTCACTGTTGTAAAATAATGATGTAGTTCAGTCTTTCATTGTACAGTACAACAGATGTGTGATGCAACTGCCATCGCTATCAAAGAAATTAGCATAAATGAAATTTAAATATTATTTGAGCTGGGTAGGCAAGTGCGACCATTGATGAAGTTGTGAGGTGAAGGGAAAAAATAAAAAGAAATTATGTATCAACTGAAAAGGGGAAAAGACCATCATATACCCCTGGCTTGTAAACACATCCAAATATTGGTCGATGTATATAAGGAATTTTGCTTTATATCGCACTAAAGAACAGAGGTTCAGATGGGATCATCGTCTTTTTATCAGGCTCCAACAGTCAATAACATGAGGCAGAAATGTTTTGCTATAACTGAAATACTACTGATATCCCTAATCAGACAAAAGTTAAAAGTGCAGCTTAGCTTGGTGATGAAGGATCTAGGGTAATCATGGCACCAACAGGTAAAATTGTGCTGGCCTTGTGCAAAGTAACCGCATGTCCAAAGACACACGTCTAAGGCGCTTCATGGATGGAAGGATTGAACTGGCGTCAACATGCACGTAGATAGAACGCAACAAAGCTGATTAGTTCTTCCTATGCAGAGCTAACCACGCTCCGTAGATGATTGATTGGTCTCACTCATAATTAACTCTGCCTACTATAGCATGTCTGTATGTAGGTATTAGCAAGCTGATTAATTTAAGGCTGGCCGGAAATGCACATGCATCCGTAATTTGGTCTAGATAGATGATTAATTAGCTGCCAATCGAAACCACACATGCACGTAAACTTGGTCTCACACGTGAATTAACTCTTTCTGCAGCCATAGCTATGTACGCACGTATACGGTACAGTTAGCAAGCTGATTGATTTGCGGCCGGCCGGAAACACACACATGCGAAAGCAGAACTTGGTTTCTCTCGTGGAAATTCTCTCCGCTCAGAGCATGTACGTAGGCATCTGAGTACGTCCGAGCAGATGCGCAAGTAATAGACGGAGCTATGAGAAGGGTATATGGCAATTGATGGGAATGACGTTGTACCATCGGGCAAAGGTAAAATGTAGTGGTGCGCAGCGCAGAAAGAGGAATTGGATTTCTTTTAGGGCGATGCTAGGCGCCGGCGCACCGGCCGAAAGTTTCGACCGGTCCTGCCCCAGCCCTTGGATGCGAGCCCGCGTGGCCACTGGATGCTAGGCGCAAAAAAAACGATTTGTCATGGGTTTCTTTTATCTCTGGTTAGATCTGCAGCTCCTCTCGGTGTCCTCGTCGCCGCGCCTCCAGTACCCTCTGGTGGCTGTCCTCATCGCCCGC
>NW_024119658.1:0-11920 GCF_003073215.2 Triticum urartu
CCCAGGCCCCGCTGCTCCCCTTCATCGCGCGAGGCCCAGCGCCCAGGCCCAGCTGCTCCCCTTCGTCGCGCGAGGCCCAGCGCCCAGGCCCAGCTGCTCCCCTTCGTCGCGCGAGGCCCAGCGCCCCTAGCTGGCCTCCTCTGCAGATGGACCAAGCCCATGGTGAAAAACCCCAGCGCCTCCTTATCCTTTCTGCTGGGCTTTCAGATCCGGCCCGTATCGTGTTTTTTTTCATAGAACGTTTTCCTATTTTAACCAGGGTTTTGCAGTTTTACAGAAAACCCCTTGCACAACATGCATATATCGTCGCGCGAGGCCCAGCGCCCCTAGCTGGCCTCCTCTGCAGATGGACCAAGCCCATGGTGAAAAACCCCAGCGCCTCCTTATCCTTTCTGCTGGGCTTTCAGATCCGGCCCGTATCGTGTTTTTTTTCATAGAACGTTTTCCTATTTTAACCAGGGTTTTGCAGTTTTACAGAAAACCCCTTGCACAACATGCATATAATAACTCACAAACAGTGCATCATATTAAAACAAACTTTATATGAAAAATGCTTAGTTTTTCGTCTAGTTTCATAATATGCAACTTTCATCCATGTTTAACATCTCTAAAATGTTGTTTGTTTAATTTTGCTCCTATGCCATGCTAAAATGCTTTAATTCATAACTAAATAACCGTAACTCGGAACTTAACAAACTTTATATGTAAATGGGGTAGAAAAATGTCTAGTTTAACATGGTGTACTTGCTTTGTATGGTTAACAACTCTAAAATATGGTTTAGGGCAGAACAGTACCAAATTCATAAATATGCACATGAGGATTTTCCGGACTTGTTGCTTGTTGTCCCGGCCTCATTTAAACTTGCCTAGATAGGTAGTTTTACTTTGCTTAACCCCATGCCATGCTAAACAACATTTAATATTGTTGGGTACATAAACGAGAGAGAACTAAATAAGACATGTGGTGTTCCATCAATATGCAACTCGTTGCATATTGAGCTCCACTTAATTTGTAGTGTTGCTTGTGCACTTTGCCATGCCATGCCTCATTAATCCGGACATGCATCATACTTGATTTTGCATCATGCCATGTTTATGTGATGGTTGTTTACTATGTTGTTCGCTTCTTTACTGTGTTGCTTCTCCGGGGTAGTTCCGATAACGTCGAGTTTGCGAGGATCCGTTCGACTACGTCCGTTTGTCTTTTTCATGGACTAGTTCTTCTTCCTTGCGAGATCTCAGGCAAGATGTCCATACCCTCGAAATCACTTCTATCTTTGCTTGCTAGTTGCTCGATCTATTGCTATCCTGCGATACCTACCACTTGCTTTATCATGCCTCCCATTTTTCCATGTCAGGCCTCTAACCCACCTTCCTAGCAAACCGTTGTTTAGCTATGTTACCGCTTTTGCTCAGCCCCTCTTATAGCGTTGTTAGTTGCAGGTGAAGTTGGAGTTTGTTCCATGTTGGAACATGGTTATTGTTGGGATATCACAATATCTCTCTTATTTATTTAATGCATCTATATACTTGGTAAAGGGTGGAAGACTCGGCCTTATGCCTGGTGTTTTGTTCCACTCTTGCCGCCCTAGTTTCCGTCATACCGGTGTTATGTTCCTTGATTTTGTGTTCCTTACACGGTCGGGTTATAATGGGAACCCCTTGACAGTTCGCCTTGAATAAAACTCCTACAGCAAGGCCCAACCTTGGTTTTACCATTTGCACTAACAACCTATCACCTTCCCTTGGGTTCTGCAGACTCAAGGGTCATATTTATTTTAACCCCCTGGGCCAGTGCTTCTCTAAGTGTTGGTCTGAACTAGAGCCCCTTGCAACGCCACCTCGGGGAAACTTGGGGGTTGGTTTTAGTTGTACGGATTGCTCATCCGGTGTTGCCCTGAGAATGAGATATGTGCAGCTCCTATCAGGATGTCAGCGCATTGAGCGGCTTTGCTGGTCTTGTTTTACCATTGTCGAGATGTCTTGTAACCGAGATTCCAAGTCTGATCGGGTCTTCCTGGGAGAAGGAATATCCTTCGTTGACCGTGAGAGCTTGTGATGGGCTAAGTTGGGACACCCCTGCAGGGTTTTGAACTTTCGAAAGCCATGCCCGCGGTTATGGGCAGATGGGAATTTTTTAATATCCGGTTGTAGAGAACTTGACACTTAACTGAATTAAAATGCACCAACCGCGTGTGTAGCCGTGATGGTCTCTTCTCGACGGAGTCCGGGAAGTGAACACGGTTTTGGTGTTATGCTTGATCGTAAGTAGTTTCAAGATCACTTCTTGATCACTTCTAGTAGCGACTGTGCTTTGCTTCTCTTCTCGCTCTCATTTGCATAAGTTAGCCACCATATATGCCAGTGCTTGCTGCAGCTCCACCTCATACCTTTTCCCTACCCATAAGCTTAAATAGTCTTGATCGCGAGGGTGTGAGATTGCTGAGTCCCCGTGACTCACAGATTACTTCCAAAACCAGTTTGCAGGTGCCGATGATACCATGCAGGTGACACAACCGAGCTCAAGGAGGAGCTCGATGAAGATCTTGTTCATTGTGTTGTTTCGTTTCAGTTGATTAGTAGTGGAGCCCAGTCGGGGCGATCGGGGATCTATTGCATTAGGGGTTGTCTTTCTTTATTTGGTTCCGTAGTCGGACCTTGATTGTATTTTGGATGATGTAATGCTATATTCATGTATTGTGTGAAGTGGCGATTGTAAGCCAACTCTTTATTCCTTTCTTATTCAGTACATGGGATGTGTAAAGATTACCCCTCTTGCGACATGCCTACAATGCGGTTATGCCTCTTAAGTCGTGCTTTGACACGTGGGAGATATAGCTGCATCGTGGGTGTAACAAGTTGGTAATCAGAGCCTTCCCCGACTTAGGAGCCCCCTGCTTGATCGAATCACTGGCGTTGTTGAGTCTAGAAAAATGTTTTGAGTCTTATAGGATTATATATATCGGAGAGTAGGATTCTTTTTACTCCTCAGTCCCTTCGTCGCTCTGGTGAGGCCTCCTGACGTATAGTTTTGACTCTTCTCTTCTCAAATTTCACGATTTTTTTAGGATCACGCGGGTATCTTGGAATCGTTTCGATGGTCATGAGAACATTGTTCTTGGTGCCTCCTGACATTGATGGGTTGTGGCAGTGTCCCGGGGAGTTGAGCTCCGAGGTGTTGTCGTCACAATTTTATCGTTGCACTTCTGGAATACCTGAGTTTCGCCGACATCGAAAATCTCTTTTATGCAGTTGTTGGTGAGATAACCTCGACGCCACCCAGTACTGGGGCGGGAGTTCGGGAGTATTGCCATAACTCATATAACGGATGCTTTTCGAAGGTTGAGGTAAACGATTTCCGAAGGTTTCTTGGTTATGTGTTGAAGGATGGATACAGCTGGATGTAGGATTTGCTAGTTTCGGGTGAGACATTATGCTTCCCCTGTATCCCCAACACCTGATTGCATAACCGGAAAGTTTCGGGAGTTCATAAGTGGGAATTCAAGTAGCTCTTAGGATATCTTTCCGTCATATGCATGATATGAGATTGGGGTTCGACGTCTAGTGGTCCGCCTATCCACGATTGGTTTTACAGTGGTCTCGTTGTGTCTTAAAGAGTCCTTGGCTATGCTGACTCGGGGATGCTTCGTATGTCATGTGCACTGCCTTGTACATGATGGTGCTGTACGATCGAGCCCGTGTGGGTCCCACCATGAAAACTTCGGACGAAATCTCTATCATATGTTTGTTCCGGCTTATTCTGCAAGCCAATCCTTTGTTTTGTTTTTCAGTTATGGTATTCGAGTTGCTTCAAAGTCAAATGTTGATTCCATACCTTTTCCAAGCGGTGTTCTCATACTCCTATGTGAATACCAATCCTTCTTGATAATCGAGATTGTCATGTCAATTCTTTTCAACCGACGTGCTACTCTTCAAGGGGATCCAATCATTTCATCATTCCGCAAGATCAACTCAAATCTTCTCAACGTTGTTTGTTTTGTCCGTCCAAAGTCCACATCAAGCTTATCCTTTTCGTTGTTGGTTTTCCAACAACTCCGTTCTAGCATTTATTGTAAGCGTGCTCTCTCAAGATCGTGTTTCACTTCGTTCATTCCATTCCATTCTTACTTTTGTTCTGGAGGCATTGTGATGTTGCTCTCTTCAACCCATCTTCTTGTTTTTTCAAGATCGTTTTCTTTTCTTGGTTTATCCATTTAACCAGAGTGTTGTGTCCTCTGCTCAAGTTCTTTCATCTCTTTTCAACTGGAGTGCTACCCGAATCAGTTCTTTCTTATTCCTCTTTCTTAACGGAGTGCTTTCAACTTCGTTCATCGCCGTTGCTTTCTTTCTTTAAATTTGTTCAACCTCTCAAGGTTCTTCAGTTTCACTCATTTGTCAAAGAAGCAACTTAGTTTTACCTCTTCTCTTCCTCTTCCGTTTCCCCCGGTGTCATCCTAGATCTCGGGACGAGATCCTCTCGTAGTGGTGGAGTGTTGTTACGCCCCGAGACCGACGCGCCAGGTGTCTTCCAGTTATTTGTTGTTGTTGCCTTGTCATTCGCTTGCGTGTTGCATCTTGTCATGTCATCATATGCATTGCATCATCATGTTTTCGAAACTTGCATCCATCCCGGCCTCCCCGTTCTCTCCGTTGTCCGTTCTGAGCCCAGACACACTTGCACGCGCCCGCGGCACGTCCGAAATATTATTTTATTAGTGGCCATAAAATGCTCTCGGAATGGGTTGAAAGTTGGTGTGCGGTCTTATTTTAGTGTAGGTAGGCCGCCTGCCAAGTTTCATCGCATTCGGAGTCCGTTTGACGCCCCAACGGATAACTATAGCGGCAGTATAGCCGGTCAAACATCGGACGTTTTCGGTCTCCGGAAACGGTTGCCGGGCTGCCTTCTTCCTCTCCTCTCAGCCCAAGCCCCTCTACACAGGCCATCACCTACCGCCAGGCCCAATCTAACCTCTCTCGTCAGCCCGCGGCCCTCCCCGCGCGCGTGTCCGAAAGCTGTTCTGGTCCCGTACCGCTCAGTCATCACCGTTGCGATCAGATCATCCCCAAACATCTGCAAAACGTCACCGTTTTCTTATTTGGACTCCTCTAACCTTCTATTCTCGATCGTCCATTTACAATCGGAGGGATCCGTTAGCCCCTAACCTATTTCACCGCTATATATAATGGGCAACCCTAGAAATTAGGGATCCTGTCCCATCCTTCCATCCATCCAATCCCTCACCTGCCGCCACCACTCTCTCCCTTGGGATCCTCCCAGATCCCCTCCTCATCTCCTCCCGCACGCAACCACCGATCCACCTCGTCTTCAGTGCCGGGCCAACCAGCGCCCGAGCCCGAGCTCCACTCGATCCCTCTCCTTCCCGACGACATGGACATGCCGCCGCCGCCTGTAGCTTCCTCCACCCTGACCTCGACCTGGACCGCTCCAGCGACCACGCCTGTTGACGATGTCGCTCCGCGAGTCGCTGGTCCTCGCCGGATTTCGCTGCCAGGTCCATGCCGCCCTTGCCTCCACTCCGTCAGCGCGCGTCACCGGAGCCCCGATTTGCTACAGCCCCAAGCGCCTCACCTCTGCACACGCCCTGATGGCCTCCTCTACCCCGGTCTTCTCCCATGGATCCCTCCTTCTCCTCGCGTCGAGCATCAGCGCTCCAGGGCCGGCCTTATGCTGTTTGTCCTCATCGGCTCTCGCAACACCGGCGCTTCCGGCAGCCGCGCCGCTCGATCCACCTCACCGATGACAGCACTAGCAGGTCCCGCCGACCTTCCCCTGCTCCTTTTCCCTCTCCATCTCCCTTCTCTTCTCCTGTATCCCCTTCAGTCCTCTCGTGTTCCTCCGCAGGTCCCCGCCATGGATGCAGGAGCACGAGCTACCTCCTCCTCGTTGCAAGCATCGCCCGCCGGAGCTTCTCCGTCCGCCGCCCGCACCTACAAGGACCCCGCTGCAGGCGACCAAGACCAGCACCCAGGCCATCCCTCTCCTTCCTCCCGCGCATCTTTGCTTCCCTGATGCCCTTTCTCATATATATCTCTCTCTTTCCATGTACTTGCCGCATCAGGGAACCGCCGTCGCCCCGTTCTTCTGCAAGCCGTGGCCGTGCTGCCGCAGCAGTGCCGCCATGGATGCTCAAACCTCCCTCTGCTTCCCGCGTGGGACGACCCCAGCACCAAGTCCCGTCTTTGCTGCCTCCTTCATTGCATCGCCACGAGCCACTTTTTTGTGAGGACGACGCGTCCGCCTGGGTTCCTCTCGCGCCAAGTCCGGCGCTGCAGTCCCTGCCGCTCGCTTCCTCTGCTTCGAACGAGAAGACCAGTGCCACGCCCTGCTTCCTCTGAATCGAAGACGAGCGCGTTGCCCTCGTGCGTTGACCGCCCCCAGGCCTAGCTGCTCCACTCCGTCGCGCGAGGCCCAGCGCCCCTAGCTGGCCTCCTCTGCAGATGGACCAAGCCCATGGTGAAAAACCCCAGCGCCTCCTTTTCCTTTCTGCTAGGCTTTCAGATCCGGCCCATATCGTGTTTTTTTCATAGAACGTTTTCCTATTTTAACCAGGGTTTTGCAGTTTTACAGAAAACCCCTTGCATAACATGCATATAATAACTCACAAACATAGCATCATATTAAAACAAACTTTATATGAAAAATGCATAGTTTTTCGCCTAGTTTCATAATATGCAACTTTCATCCATGTTTAACATCTTTAAAATGTTGTTTGTTTAATTTTGCTCCTATGCCATGCTAAAATGCTTTAATTCATAACTAAATAACCGTAACTCGGAACTTAACAAACTTTATATGCAAATGGGGTAGAAAAATGTCTAGTTTAACATGGTGTACTTGCTTTGCATGGTTAACAACTCTAAAATATGGTTTAGGGCAGAACAGTACCAAATTCATAAATATGCACATGAGGATTTTCCGGACTTGTTGCTTGTTGTTCCGGCCTCATTTAAACTTGCCTAGATAGGTAGTTTTACTTTGCTTCACCCCTTGCCATGCTAAACAACATTTAATATTGTTGGGTACATAAACGAGAGAGAACTAAATAAGACATGTGGTGTTCCGTCAATATGCAACTCGTTGCATATTGAGCTCCACTTAATTTGTAGTGTTGTTTGTGCACTTTGCCATGCCATGCCTCATTAATCCGGACATGCATCATACTTGATTTTGCATCATGCCATGTTTATGTGATGGTTGTTTACTATGTTGTTCGCTTCTTTACTGTGTTGCGTCTTTGGGGTAGTTCCGATAATGTCGAGTTTGTGAGGATCCGTTCGGCTACGTCTGTTTGTCTTCTTCATGGACAAGTTCTTCTTCCTTGCGGGATCTCAGGCAAGATGACCATACGCTCGAAATCACTTCTATCTTTGCTTGCTAGTTGCTCGATCTATTGCTATGCTGCGATACCTACCACTTGCTTTATCATGCCTCCCATTTTGCCATGTCAAGCCTCTAACCCACCTTCCTAGCAAACCGTTGTTTGGCTATGTTAGCGCTTTTGCTCAGCCCCTCTTATAGCGTTGTTAGTTGCAGGTGAAGTCGGAGTTTGTTCCATGTTGGAACATGGTTATTGTTGAGATATCACAATATCTCTCTTATTTATTTAATGCATCTATATACTTGGTAAAGGGTGGAAGGCTCGGCCTTATGCCTGGTGTTTTGTTCCACTCTTGCCGCCCTAGTTTCCGTCATACCGGTGTTATGTTCCTTGATTTTGTGTTCCTTACGCGATCGGGTTATAATGGGAACCCCTTGACAGTTCGCCTTGAATAAAACTCCTCCAGCAAGGCCCAACCTTGGTTTTACCATTTGCACTAACAACCTATCACCTTCCCTTGGGTTCTGCAGGCTCAAGGGTCATCTTTATTTTAACCCCCCCGGGCCAGTGCTTCTCTAAGTGTTGGTCCAAACTAGAGTCCTGTGCAGCGCCCCCTCGGGGAAACTCGAGGTTTGGTTTTAGCTGTACGGTGCGCTCATCTGGTGTGCCCTGAGAACGAGATATGTGCAGCTCCTACCAGGATTTGTCGGCACATTTGGGCGGCTTTGCGACCGTGAGAGCTTTTGATGGGCTAAGTTGGGACACCCCTGCAGGGTTTTGAACTTTCGAAAGCCGTGCCCGCGGTTATGGGCAGATGGGAATTTGTTAATATCCGGTTGTAGAGAACTTGATACTTAACTTAATTAAAATGCATCAACCGCGTGTGTAGCCATGATGGTCTCTTCTCGGCGGAGTCCAGGAAGTGAACACAGTTTTGGTGTTATGCTTGATCGTAAGTAGTTTCAGGATCACTTCTTGATCACTTCTAGTAGCGACCGTGCTTTGCTTCTCTTCTCGCTCTCATTTCCGTAAGTTATCCACCATATATGCTAGTGCTTGCTGCAGCTCCACCTCATACCTTTTCCCTACCCATAAGCTTAAATAGTCTTGATCGCGAGGGTGTGAGATTGCTGAGTCCCCGTGACTCACAGATTACTTCCAAAACCAATTTGCAGGTGCCGATGATACCGTGTAGGTGACGCAACCGAGCTCAAGGAGGATCTCGATGAAGATCTTGTTCATTGTGTTGTTTCGTTTCAGTTGATCAGTAGTGGAGCCCAGTCGGGGCGATCAGGGATCTATTGCATTAGGGGTTGTCTTTCTTTATTTGGTTCCGTAGTCGGACCTTGATTGTATTTTGGATGATGTAATGCTATATTCATGTATTGTGTGAAGTGGCGATTGTAAGCCAACTCTTTATCCCTTTCTTATTCAGTACATGGGATGTGTAAAGATTACCCCTCTTGCGACATGCCTACAATGCGGTTATGCCTCTAAGTCATGCTCCGACACGTGGGAGATATAGCTGCATCGTGGGTGTTACAGAGAGTACCGACCACATTGTTGGGACGTGCTTTGTCACCCAACATAATCCCGCATTAGTGTGTCGACAGGTCCAAACATTTATTTTCCCGTAAATCGGAACCAAATGGTGGAGGACTTTGCATTGTGCTAATTAGAGCGGATAGCTAGCATTTTAGTGGAAGATAGTATTGCCTAGTATATTTTCATTTGACGAAAGATGCTAGTTAATATATTTTCATCGTGCTAATTAGACTAGCGGAAGGTGCCTTTTGTATGCACTAGTTGCAGCACCTTCATTTGGCGGAAGCCAAACGGTTAACACCTTCATTTGGTGGAAGCCAAATACAAAGCTTTTCACCATGTGCTTAGTAGGCATGATTTAGGGCTTGTTCTGAAGTTCTTCAACTCCAAACTTCTTTAATTCTCATCCGGAAGTGAGCCCGAACGCGATAGCTCCAGAAAACTAAAATCCCATAAGCTATCATGGGTTGTAGTTCACTTTTCTAAAACGAGACATCCCCAGCTCCACGTTTTGGTGAATCACGAGTTTGGGTAATTTACAGCTATAATCCCACCACCCAAAAAATGTCTCGACCAGCTCCTCCTCCCTCGACCTCGCACGCATCCACTCGCTCACATCTCCCATCTCCCTGGTTTGTCCTCTTGAACCCTCACCTTTGCCACGTTCAGTTGCCCCCGTCGTCGGCCAGATCCTCGCCTTCGACTACAGATCTGGTCGTCCAAGGCTGTTTCCTGCTGGATCCCATCGTCCCCGCCGCCCGTCGCGCCTGCTGCAAGGAGCTGCAACCCCATTGCTTGGAGCTAGCCCTGACAACATTGATGCCCCAGAGACCCTCCGAGCCAGGAGCAGCACCAGGACGACCGCACCCCCAAGCCCAAACCGCAAGGTGAGCTCCTCCCCTTCTCTTCTTCCCGAGCCAGGAGCAACACCAGGCTCATATTGTTTGTACTATACATGCCGCACTCCACCATGAAGCCTGCGCAACTGCCGCCTATGTGTAGTTTCACCCAAGATGGGCTCTTTCTAGTTGGCCCAACCTGGCAACCACTAGGCCTTCAGTGCCCCAACTTGGCTGCCAGCGCATCCAAGCACTGGGAGGAGCTGCCGCAGCTCCAGAACATTTTCCTGTTCGCCACCTCAAGCAAGAGGTAACATAAGGAGCTAGATATGGGAAGTTTTGTAGAAGCTAGATGGTTTCAGAACACACCCTTAGCCGGGCTAGATTTGGCGAAAGCTATGTAAGCATTGATTAGTAGCCTTCCGCCGAACTAAAAGCTAATAATCTTTTTTAAGCCAGCAGAGCCAAATATTTATAGTATAGGGTTGGATGACTGCTACTTGTGATAGGTGTTGGGATTTCCGGAGAGGAAGGGTGAACTAGTGTAGTAGCAAAAAGTATTTTCCCCAGTTAAGAACCAAGATTTATCGAACCAATAGGAGACACCACACAGACAAGATAAACGGTACATGCACACAGACACACCAAACAAATGCTTGCATCCAACGACAGCAAAAGGGTTTTCAATCCCCTTGTTCTCGCCAATTGCCAAGATCAAATCTGCTAGTAGTACACTAGTGCAATGACGTCCAATACAAATGGTTTTTAACACCTGTTCGCGACAAAGTCTTAAACCATCGTCTTTCTTGTTTGTGCGATAGGAGGGTCCATCCCACACGACTCAAAAACCGTCGGCAATAGGTCCTTCAGTCACACACCTGGCGCAAAAAGAGTTATCGTGCGATCGGGCGAGCCATCGTAGATAATTATACATGCCCAATCATTTCCGTTCGTATGTACATCCCACATAGTGAGTCCCAGACAAACGTTTTCGTTTGTATGTACATCACACACAATTTTCCGTTCGTGTGCGATCGAGGGAGATAATGCAGACGCTTTCGTTGGACAAGCCGGTGGAGATCGTCTTGCCACCCCACACAGTAATCATGGAACAAACGTTTATGTGGTATACCACAAGACATAGTTTTCTATATAGCCTCATCTGTGATAGGTGTAGCGATCATAGATGCTCTGCCTCAGTTAATCGTCTGCGTTATTCAACTATATCACACACGATGCAATGAAGAAAACTGTATGGCATTGGGTTATGCATCACACATGCTTTTACTGCTAGAAACATTTGTATAGTGCCATTGACCCATTTAGTAGGTTTATTAGTTTACTATTAATACTTCTAGTATTAAGCAAATTCACATTTCATATCAAACATTTGTTTACCACTTTCATATTGGGCACACAAATATATTTTAACATCACAGTACGATAGCTACGTAACAACAACATAGTACAACATATAGCTAGTGTCTGAAATATGCCTTAGAGGCAATAATAAAGTGGTTAATTATTATATGTCCTTATCATGATAAAGGTTTATTATTCATGCTAGAATTGTATTTACCAGAAACTTAAATGCATGTGTGGATACATAAACAAATATCGTGTCCCTAGTGAGCCTATACTATACTAGCTCGTTGATCAAAACATGGTTAAGGTTTGCTAACCATAGACATGTGTTGTCTTTTGATAACGGGATCACATCATTAGGAGAATGATGTGATGGATAAGACCCATCTGTTAGCTTAGCATATGATCATTCAGTTTATTGCTACTACTTTCTTAATGTCAAATACATATTCCTTCGACCATGAGATCATGCAACTCCCGAATATTGGAGGAATACCTTGTGTCGTGGTTTTGTCACGGCAGATGTCCTATTGAAAGGACTTAGTCATGGAGCCATCGCTATGGGTTAGCTTGAAGGGGTTAAAGCGGACGCAAGAACGCAAGAGAGTTTATACTAGTTTGGCCCCTTCAATGAAGGTAAAGCCTACCTCTAGCTGTGATGGAATTGATGGGTGTTTCGATGACTAGGGAGCAAATAAGCTTCGCCTATGTCTCGAATTGTTGTCTGTTGTTCCTGAACCGCCGCCGGGTCGTCCCCTTATATACATGGGTGACACCTGCCGGTTCAGAGAGTCCCCACACCGGATCATACTCATCTCCCGGGTGGTCTCT
>NW_024119659.1:0-8225 GCF_003073215.2 Triticum urartu
CTATTTGGTGAATGTTCGCCATGTGTATAATTTCATAGAATAGTTTTTTTATTTAATTTAGTTTTGTTTTGTTTAGCATGGCGATATATATTACATATGTTCCATGTAACCGTTCTCAATCAAGATGCATGTGTGTTGTATAGTTTTGATGTCATGTCATGCTCTGGGTTATTGTTTATCTAAATTATATGTGTCATCTAGTTTCTTTATAATAGTTGTAGAGTCGATGTTGCTTTACAGTTGCTATAAGATAAACATAACCCAAGGTTAATCGATGGTTGTTGCATATAGTTATTTATCTTTTAACCATCACAAATATTTTTCGTGGTCTACTAACATTTAGTCATGCCATGTCTAGTATAGTTCAGTTGTATTATTTCATGTATTTTGCATCAATCTCATTATGCTCGATGTTAAATGAAATGTCTTGTTATAGATGTTTGTTATGAAAGATTACTTGGATGGTTGCTTTATGTCATGTTTAAGATTTGTGTTGCTAGATTATTTATTCTTATGAACTTAGATTATTACATCTTGATAGTTATTCGATGTGTTTTGTTTACCTAGACAATACCATGCCATGCTAGCACTTGTTCAAATGTTGAATGCATGTTTTATTGTATGATATCCGTGTGTTACAACATTGCTAGTATTTATGATATGATGGTGCATATTGTTACCCTTTGCTTGGTAGAGATACATGCTTGTTGTGTATGATTCCATCTTGCTTGATCAATACCATTCCATGATATTGTGACTATGTAACTAGATGATATTGTATGTATCAATTCATGTCACGTTCATGTTTATGTAGATTAAGTCTTTATAAGTGTAGGTTGTATGTAATAGAAATGCATCTTGTCTCTATTATTCATGTTATGATAATCATCGCTTGATGCCATTGATGCCATGACCTAGATGTTTACTTGCTTACATGTTAGTATTCCTTTTCCATGTGCTTAGTTATCATAACTATCATGCTAGTGATGTGTGCTAATACAATGCTGCATCATTAGGTTGCTTGTTATCCACCAAGTCATGACATAGTTACGAGTTGAATTCTATTGGTATCATAGTTTGGCATCTCATGTGATGATCATCCATGCTTAGCGTTATATATAGTTTACCTCGCTATTGCATTGTTGTATGCCTAGACTTTGTCATATCTAGTGTATCTAGTTGATTGTATGTCTAACCATGCATTATTCATGCAAGTTATCTTTCATGCCTTATTATGTTCCATGTACTATAGTTGAGTACTTAGCCACTTTTGCTTCTTATATGATTGCCCTTGTCTCATGTTAGTATTATGAATATTTTAATACTTATTTCTATGACTCACGTCATATGCTTAGGATGAGTCATATGTCATGTTAGTAGAGTTGTGCTTGATCATACACTAAGTGTGTGTGTCGTGCTTTGTTATTTTGAGCATGTGGTGACAATATTATTGCTAGTGGTTATTGGTATTAGTTGTTCTTTATTATTAAGACCATGTCATAGTTTAGAATCTTTTCGTGAACACTTGTATGTTGAATGCTTGTGTTAGTTAATACATATTTATGATCCTATACTCACAGTGAGATGTGTATTATTATTAAGTTTTCCAATTAGTTTTGCGATAGGATTGATTTGTCATTCATTATAGAAATGCTTGCTAATAGTGGTTATGATTGGTGTTTAGTCTTTGCTTGTTGTTAACCATTATAAATATTTGGATTCATCTAAATATTTACTTGTGGTTGATTATTACTCTTAATCATGTCTAGAATAGTTGTTCACCCATTTTTCCATGTGTTGTATGGTTTCTCTTAATTGCTTTTACAAATGAATTGGTTTGATGTAGTAGAGTTGATCCTATTTTCTTTTAATAATGTTTTAGGGATAGACCTAGATCATTTCAATTCATGTTGTTGAATGATGTATGATTGCTTAACTACTATGGTTTGTAATGTGTCTTTGTTTGTCTTATGGAACACTTGCTTTTGAATTCTTATATAGTTGGTGTATATGTTTGGCTATCGTTGACCATTATAAGTATTTAGATTCTATCTAAATATTTATTTATGGTTAACTCTTACCTTTTCATTCCATGTTGTGATCGTGTAGTTAAATGCATAGGGTGGTTCCATTTCATATGTGTGGATGCCATTATGTTGGTTATATAGTAGTTTCTAATACAGTTATTTGTGGTCAATAGCATAGTTTGTACCGGGACGTTAGTCTTGTTGACAAGCCCTGATTATCCATCATCAACCTAAACCCTGTCAATTCCTTGAGTCCTCTACTTACCTTTCAATCATGCTATCTCCTTTTGGAATCTCTATCTGATCAATGTGTTGCTATCCATCCACTCTTAATTGTTTTGGATGTTATTTGGATTTACTTTTGCTTTGGTATTTATGGTTTGTCTTTGCTATCGTTACGATGGGTAGGGAGTGGCGAGGTTGGACATGGACAGAAATAGGTTACCGAAGAAGGACTCAACAACGAAGGCATGCCTCCTTCTTTGATCATACTTATCCTATGGTTTACAAAATTGCATTGAGTTTTATTGTTGCTATGTGCATGCTATTTTAATTCTCGTAGCAAGTGTGTCGATTGACACATTACCCTGATCCACTTGTTGCCTATTTACTTGACACCTGAGTAGAAGTATATAATTTTGGTAGAGTAGAAATGCTTAGCCATGCTTATCACCCTGTAGGTGCCTTGTTGAATGACCTCCGAGTCATTGACAGTTGAAACTTAATGCTGAGCTAGGCCGGTTGGCCCTTGTTGACCCTCTCTATCCTCTTCTACTCTGGGTGAAACTTACCATCTGAATACTGGTGCGGGCGACAGCTGAATCAAGGATTGAAGGAGCGATTGGCTGCCCTTCACGAGTTGAAGGGGGCAATCAGTCGTCCGTGCCGCTTAAGGCCTAATAAGTCTTGGATTTGAAGATTGTGATAACAGTACAACCACATGCCATATGGGCACTGGCTTGGTCAAGTAAGCTAGTCAGCCTTAGGTGTTGATGTCGCCGTACCGTAGATGGGATAGCTGCCTTGCGAGGAGTATCCTCGGCACAGATGGGGGGACCGGTTTGAGGACGTACTCTCAGTTCCGTGCGCCAGACCCGGTGGGCATGTCACATCTTTGGGCGATCTAGTCCAAAGCCCTCGTCACAATCTCCCTGCCGGTATACCAAATGGTGTACTATACCAGCGGCCACTGGTGGCATCAAGACGAGATTGTGTCATGTGGGTAAAGTGTACAACCTCTGCAGAGTGTAAAACTATTCGAATAGCCGTGTCCACGGTCATGGACAACACATGAATCTTTCTTGACGTACAGGACCTGTCTTGCTTATTCCCTCTTTGCTCCTATTCTTGAAACCTATGAAGGACGTGAGTTGATCAAGGATCCTCACTTGATGAAAGTTGTTCTGAAGATAAAACATGTTTTCTTCTAAAACTGCTTCCATCCAACTACTTTATTTGTTAAACAAAATTAGCTTTACGCAAATGAGCCATACAGACTTCCTTTGAAGCCACATGTAGCTATTAGGTCCTTCCCCGAGGGAGGCATGTTGAGTACGTAATGTACTCATGGCAATAATTTTGTTGGCAACAGAGTTGCATGGAGATGAAGGTGATGACTACGACTACTATGGCGATTCGTAGGAGTGAGGTCACGTGGACTACATCGACTGCCTGTGGCTGAGATGGAGTCGCTACACATTGTACTTTCCGTTGTTTTTCTGAATGTAATAAGTGTCATGAGACATTTATCTAGGTATGCCTTGTGGCAAGATATATTTAAAATTGTAATACCTTTTATGTATTATGCAATGATATCATTTCACTGTGTTGTCAACAATGATCCCGGGGTTGACAAATATACACAGGAGGGTCTGGAAGTTAATTCCGGGTTCTCACAGAAGTGGTATCAGAGTTGATGTTGACCTAGTCACATGGCCTTAGTTAGAAATGGAAAGCCTTAGGGATTATTTTTATAAGAAAAACTATTTTGAAAATGATCATTCTCGTACTCTTCTCCTTCACTATTGCTATTGTCATCTCATCTTATTCAATTGAAAATTAAACTCTACTTCTCTACCATCTTCTTTATAGTATGAAACCCTTTTGCCCACCCAAGGTGTTGAAAAATCAGAAGTTTCTCAAGACGTCCCAAGAATTTCAAACTTCAGCCCCTGAATCTCTGAGCAGCTACATATTTCCAAGAGAAGACACATCGCGACCTCAAGAAGGCAAGAACCGTCGATCATGCTCCAATTGTCAACGCAAAAGATTTGGCCCAAGATTTGTTGTGACTAGCCCTATAGGATTAAGTTGGTTAACACGCTTGTAGTGATAGAACTCGTAGCTTGCAGACACAAAACCTTTTTGTGTGAGTATCGTCTGCATATTTTTCTTCTGGTGTTTTCTATGCAGTCATGCTAAAACCCAATTTGCCAAAAAGAGTTGCTTGTGAGTTTCATTTGGATAGCTTCATGATTATCTGGTTGTTATCTTTTGTTATCTTCTGGGGTACCTCCACCTTTTGTAGGATTCCTGTACTCCTCTTTTGCACTTTATCTCTTCTCTATAAACCCTGGAGGACACTTTGAAATGGAAGGAAGTTGCAACATCATGCTTCGAGGTCTATTACCAAAGTGAACCCTATGGAAAACCTCTTTTAAGGGGGTAGTAGACGATGGTTTTTGTCAAGATTGAAGATTTGAAGGCCTTCATTCACAAAGAAGAAGAAGAAGATATGAATACTTTACTACACCTACTATAAGTTCAACCAGAAGGAATGATCAATGAGTTTATCTGCATGAAAGATTGACATGCAGAAGAAGGCAATACCAAAGAATGTTCAACCACCCACAAAAGTTACGTGGTTACCATTGCCAAGATTGAGGGACTATTTCCAAGTCTTGAGCAAGCTAGAGACAATACCGACAAACGAAGTGTCTCCAATCAAGATCCAAAGTGGCCTATCAACAAGATCAGAATCAACCGTGATTCCATAAGTTTCTGAGAAGAACTATGTCGAGGGCTAAGCTAACCCAAACCTATTCTCATTAGTCAGCCTGAATCTCGGGGACGAGATTCCTTTTAAGGGGGGTAGATTTGTAACATCCTGATTCTCGGAATGTTTAAGAAAAAGTTTTCCAAAAATCAGGGCGAGAAAATTTAATTTGTTTTATTTGTTAACAAAGCTTAAACTGGACGTTTATAATTTGGTGGATTTAATTTGAACTAATGTGAACCTAAATTAAAATTTGAGTTTACTTCTTTTCTTTTAGTCGGGCTTTATTTTCTCTTCTTTGGCATATTAAAATATGCACCTTTAAATTTACTTTGGTTTTTTGTGAAATCCGTTTGATATTGGTTTGAGCTCCTTTCCTTCTCTAAATTTTCCTAAGAGGAAAATCAATTTGTTTTTCCTGTCTCAAACTCTGGGCAAAATTCCATCTATCCAACATCTTGCCTTCTCTTCCTGAGTTGAGCTACTGTTATTTTTTTTCCTGTCTAAGTCTCATGGGCTTAGCCCATCTATTTTTTGTTTTCTTTCTTTTTCCTCCCTCTCCACATGGGCTTCCATCCACTTGGCCCATCCAACTATCCCCTCTCCTCCTCTCCTCCTGTACGTTGACAACTCCAGAAGAAAAGAAACAGGCACACGTACGAGGAAAGAAACGCCATCAACAAGTCATGATTGCTGCCCTCCACAATTCCTTAAATCCATCAGTTTCCAAAACTAAACCCTCTGTATTGTGCGCCTCCTCTCCTTCTTCTTCTCTGTTTGTTCCATGAATAGAACAGAAGGTGCATACAAATGAAGGAAGCCCCTCCTCCAATTCCCTCAACTCTCAACCGTTTCAAGTTCTGAAGATATGTAGAAGTATGTCTTGATCTCCTCTTCCAACCCCATCACTTTTCCTGCCCTCTCCCATCCTCCTCTCTCCAATAACTCTCCTCGAACTACTACTGGTCTATGGACGCGAGTGCTCGTTCCGGGTGATTCAAAGCGCCTCTATCCAAACCCTTGCGCCAAGTTCTTCTTCTCCATGCCACAACTCCATTCAGCGAAGAAAGAACTCATTCCACTGACCACACACGAAGAATTCAGCATGTCCATGTACACTGTTTGTTGAGTTCATCGCACCGTTCCGTCAAACCCGGTGAGCACCTCTCCAATTCCTTTTGCAGGCTCCTTTCTTGAATCACTACTCATCTATTTGACATCATAGTTTGGCCTATTTCTCTAGTTGGCCGTGCACATAAAAAATCGGAGGCTATCCGATGGTATCACCATAGTTCTTTAGTTTTATTGATCATATGACTATGAGCCTAATAGATAAAATTCTCCCTATGACCATAGAAATCCAGCGGTAGAGTTAGATTGTGGGTTCTATCTTGTGATCAGTAGAAGAGATATAATCTTAGTCGTTTTTTTTGGTATGGAATCCAAATAGGTTTTGTGTTGGTAAAACTTTTCTATTGGTATGTTATTTCTATGTCTCTCGTTATGCCTAGGAGTATCAAATGTTTTACTCGATTGATTTGAAGGTGCATTTTATTTTTTGTAGCATTTCGTGTAGATAACTTTGTGCATCATCTAAAAGTATGATATGCCTTTGTATTAGTTCCTTCGAGTTATTACCTTGTGTCGGAGTTGATTGGTGCATGGAGATGAATGTGATGACTACGACTACTATGGCGATCCGTAGGAGTGAGGTCACGTGGACTACATCGACTGCCGTGGCTGAGATGGAGTCGCTACACGTTGTACTTTCCGCTGTTTTTCTGAATGTAATAAGTGTCATGATACATTTATCTAGGTATGCCTTGTGGCAAGATATATTTAAAATTGTAATACCTTTTATGTATTGTGCAATGATATCATTTCACTGTGTTGTCAACAATGATCCTGGAGTTGACAAATATACGCAGGAGGGTCTGGAAGTTAATTCCGGGTTCTCACAACATACGTGTACATGCTACGTGCGGCCTCTACTACGACACGTGCGCGCCTCTACATCAACCAGTATGTACGTACACGTTCGCGACCAGAATGCCAATGCTACGTACGCTTCGACCAGGTGGGTCCCGAATTTACACTTCCTTGCGAGCGAAGATGTAGCTAGTGGGTCCTAGCAGTCAGGGGGGTGAATCGTTTTTTTGCCCAGACGCACTTCCTTGCGTGCGAAGATGTAGCTGGTGGGTCCCAGCAGTCAGGGGGAAACGTTTTTTTCGTGAAATATGGTGGCCCGTCCGGGGGGTCCCAGCTGTCAGCCTCTCCACGTACAGTCCACGTCCGATGGAAGCCGTTCCTTGATCATGGTGACCATGCCGCACCGAGAGCACCAGGGCGGTGGACGACGGCGATGCCTAGGAAGGGGACGACGCGGAGCCGGGGAAGACGCGGCAGTGGATGCCCACGCGTAGAGGAGTACGAGGGTTCACTGGTTCGCTGCGGTGTGAGGCTGCCGTTACCGCAGAATAACAGGGGGGGTGGGTGAGTAGAGGGATGGCCTAGCCAGCGGTGGGAATAGTAGGGGCGGTGAGGCCTCCATGGCAGCACAGCCGGCCACGGGAGGCAGGAGCATGCGGCACGACCAGCGCTGCTTTGGGTGGCTGGAGCAACAAGACCAGAGGTTGAAGAAGCACTACGGCCGTTGGATGGACATCGCACGGTCACTGGAGCTAGAATCGTTCATATTGACTAAGTTGACAAAGCACTCCGTCCCTGTCAACTTAGTAGGCCCACAAGTCAGCCTCCCACCAAGGTGGGTCCCAACTAGCAGGGGGAGTATTCATTTTTTGTGCGTAATAAGGAGGCACTTGCATGCAAAGATATAGCTGGTGGGTCCGACCTGTCAGCGGTGGGAACATTTTTTTCACGAAATACAGAGGCCCTTCTAGTGGGTCCCAGCTGTCAGGTGGAGGAATCATTATTTTGCGCGTAATAAGGAGGCATTTCCTTGCGTGCGGCCATGGACCCAACTGTCAGCCTCTCCATGCACAGTATACTTCTGATGGTGTCATTCGTTGACAACGTTGACCACTCCGCGCCGAGCGCATCCAAGGTGGTGGACGACGGCGAGGCCCCGGACAGCAACGAGCCGGAGATGGAAAGATGCGGGAGTAGAGTCGCATACGGAGAGGTGTACGAGGGTTAACTGGTTCTGGTGCGGTGTGGTTCGGCAGTCCGTGGGGAAGAACCGG
>NW_024119660.1:0-8327 GCF_003073215.2 Triticum urartu
TTCCTTAGCCGTGTGCGGTGCCCCCTGCCACCATATTCCACCTCGATCATATCGTTGTAGTGCTTAGGCGAAGCCCTGCGTCGGTAGAACATCAACATCGTCACCACGCCACCATGCTGACGAAACTCTCCCTCAACACTCGGCTGGATCAGAGTTCGAGGGATGTCATCGGGCTGAACGTGTGCAGAACTCGGAGGTGCCGTGCGTTCGGTACTTGATCGGTCAGATCATGAAGACGTACGACTACATCAACCGCGTTGTTATAACGCTTCCGCTTTCGGTCTACGAGGGTACGTAGACAACACTCTCCCCTCTCGTTGCTATGCATCACCATGATCTTGCGTGTGCGTAGGAAAATTTTGAAATTACTACGTTCCCCAACATGTATTGCATGGGATACCCGTGGTGACAATGGGGTGTTCTATTGATTCACCTGATGTATGTTTTGGCACTCAACTCATGGATTCCCGAGGTGACATTGGGGTAATCTATGCACAGGGGTTGATGCACATTTTCATCCTTGTTTCTCCGCTAGAAATCTTGGGGCACTCTTTGAGGTTCTTTGTGTTGGATTGAATATTATGAATCTGAAGTTGTTTGATGCATATCGTATAATTGACCCACGGATACTTGTGGTGACATTGGAGTATCTAGGTGACATTAGGGTTGATTGATGTTATCATATGGTGTTATTTTACTACAAACTCTAGGGCTGTTTGTGACACTTATATGAATAGCTCAATGGATTGATCGGAAATAATAACTTTGAGGTGGTTTCGTACCCTACAAGCAATTTCATCTTATGATCTCCGCGATAGGAACTTTGGAGTGACTCTTTGTCGGTCATTGAGGGATTGCCATATGATTTAATTATGTTATCATTGTTGAGGGACTTTGCACTAGTGAAAGTACGAACCATAGGCCTTGTTTTCAATCATTGCAATACCATTTTTGCTCACTTTTGTTACTAGTTATCTTGCTATTTTTATATTTTCAGATTACAAAAACCTATATCTATCCATATTACACCTGTATCACCATCTCTTCGCCGAACTAGTGCACCTATACAATTTACCATTGTATTGGGTGTGTTGGGGACACAAGAGACTCTTTCTTATTTGGTTGCAGGGTTGTTTGAGGGAGACCATCTTCATCCTATGCCTCCCACGGATTGATAAAGCTTAGGTCATCCACTTGAAGGAAAATTGCTACTGTCCTACAAAACTCTGCGCTTGGAGGACGAACACGAGTCTACAAGAAGAAGGTTGCGTAGTAGACATCAGTACCGAGTATTATGGAAGAGTTGAAGCAATTCACGATCTTCTATTCTATGGTGAAAACCCACCGAACGTCATAGTCTTCAAATTTATTGGTTCCAGCCGAATGAGACTAGAAGGACTCATGAACATATAGGGCTAGTCGAAATCAAACAATGCACCCATTTAGATGTTCCCGATGTCTATATTACGGCTCAACAGGCGACCCAAGTTTCCTATCTACCGTGAGCCTGCCAAACTGATCCAAATCTGAATGTTGGGATGTCATTTATGAAGTGCCGCCACGTGTTAGACCATCTCCCCCCAATGAAGAGGATTATGAACCTCACATTAACCCAGACACATATGAAGGAGAATTCTTCCAAGAAACACGTCTTTCCAAAAAATGTTTCAAGAAGCGCTCTACTTCACACCAGAACATGAAGTAGATGGCGATAGTGAATTCGACTTCACCTCTGAGCTAGAACAAGAAGAGCCGGAACAAGAAGAGGTTACTATTGCGGATGACCTATCAATACTTGACCGATTACATAAAGGAGGCCTTCCACATGATGATGCCGCTGAACCCGATGAGCACGTCATTCATGATAGTGATGATGATGATGCATTTATTGATTCTGGAGCATATATAGATGATCAAGATTATATTATTAGTTCATGTTAGGTATTCAATTTTTTTATGTTGTACATGATGATGATACACTTAAATTATATACATATTATTATTCATGTCGGTATTCAATTTTTTTATGTTGTACTAATTTCGTTTACTCTTTTGTCATGGCAGGTGTTGAAAGATGGTGGGCGCGGGTCTAGAGTGCTCAGAGGCTCCTTCTTCGTCGACGCATGGTGGGAGGGGTACTTCCATTCCACCCTAGTCTCTCCGAAGAGCGTTGGTCGACAGTATGCAGACACCAGTGGGTGCTTCTTCGTCGGCGTCGTTACCCACCGGGAGAGGAGGTCGGGGAGGGAATACGAGAGGTAGTAGAGGTGCACGTGGCCGCGGGAGAGGTAGGCAGGCTGCTACGCCTTCCTTGCCGCCACCCCCATCTGATTCACCCGAGCACAGTACTGCTAGGGTGGACCTCTCTGAGGAGGAGGCTATGCGGACTCCGGTCCACGAGCCTCGGGTTGACAGGCCTTCAGCCCATGATACTTCGGTCCTAGAGGCTTCGACCCATGAGACTCTGGACCAAGCTATGTCCCAGGAGACGTCCGGATGGGGTACCTGGCCGGATCTTCCTAAGGGGCCGAGTGGCCATGCTGATGGTGGCGGGGATCGGTTTTTTGATAGTGAGGGTGAGCTGGTTGAGGGGGCCACCGTCTACCATCATGGAAGTACACGGCTCCCACCTGTGCTGGCGACCCGCGATCAGAGGTGGTTGATTATGCCTGATAGGGAGAAGTAAGTGCATTTACTCTTTTTAACCTTTTTCCTTCATGTTTCTTGAAATATCTAATGCGTTGGCCTTGTCATACTGCAGGGGTTGGCTACACGCCAAGGATGTCCGCAGGCCCAACCAAGTCCTTAGTGTGATTTGCCGGCAAAATTTCCTGGGGTTTGTCACATTGCCCGGTGAGGGTCAGCTTCGACAACTAGGATTGAGCTGGGAGCACTACTTGTCTGCCCCGCCCCCGCCGGAGGAGATGATCGATGGTGTCTTGTGCCACACGAGGGCTGACATGGTGATCAAAAAGTTTTGGGTAATTTCTCCTTTACACAATTAAAAATCAACAATAGCTAGTTATTGTACTAATTAGTGCTGTCTCATTTCATTGCAGACCTTCTACAGGTGTGAGGAGGTATACGAGGAGGCCGCAGCACAGGTTACCGATGCCGAGTGCAAGCGCCTACTACAAAACTTACAACACGAGGCTCGGCCGTAGGCTGTTCAAGACTACTACGCCTCGAGTGGTGTTAAGAAGGACAAGCCATCGTGTCGCGCAAAGTTTCTGAAGAAGGAGCAGTACATGAAGGTAATTACCTATTCTTAAGGCCTTGTACTTAGTTTCCTTGATTTGATTTGTAGGCGTAGCGCTCAAATTTCTCTTTACTAACTTAGGTGCCCCCGAGATGGTGTGCGGATAAGATGGATTCTTGGGGGCGTTGGTGGATGAGTGGTGCTCAGACGAATGGCTAGCCGTCCACAACAATGCCAAGAACCGGTGTGCAAAAATGGTTGGTGTGCCACACCATCAAGGCAGCGCCAACTTATATTAGTTCGGGCGGAACTAGGTATGTGGTTTGCTTCATGATTCATGTAGTTCATTCTTCATGCTAGCTTGAGCCCTTTAATTATTAATACTTTGTTCCTCTCTTTTAGGCATGACACAATAACGCAGAGGTGCCAGAGGTGTACGACCTCTATGCCATGGACCATACCGCCTCATACAACAAGGCCAAGGCATTCTCTGCGTCTGACCTCGATTATCCAGAGAGCTTCACCAACATCTCCTCCCACCACAAGCTCGTGAGGTACAGAGATGAGGGGAAGGCGAGGAAAGGGGAGGACTTTAACCTGAGCCAGGGTCCCATTGATCCAGAGCTGGTGATGATATCTAGTGGCGGGAGGCCCCATGGCTCGATAGCCATTGGAGATGGACTTATACGTTGTCCTCGCACTCTCCCGGAGATCAAGGCGCGCCAAACGAGCTCCTGTCCTGAGATAAGGCCTCGTCCACGGCCAGTCGAGCTCGCCATCGAGGTTAGTTATATGGACTCGGATATCTTTCCTCCATTACATTATGTGTGCGGCCATAATGATTAGAATGCTAAAGAGGAGTGCTGTTGCAGGCTGCTCTTCAGAAAGAGAGAGAGGCAACCCAGGCGCTTCTGTAGGAGAGGGACCGTCAGGCGGCAGAGAAGGAGAGGGAGTTGGAGGAGAGGACGGCTACATTGTAGGAGGAGGAGAGGGAATGGAATGACGCGGCTCACCGAGCCATGTACGAGCTCCTCGTGGTAAGTTTCTTCTACATATTAGCCAAATCATGCACGTAATGTTCGTTTCATTACTAACTAATATGACTGTCTCGTCAAAACCAAATGTGCAGTCTGTGTGCGAGAAGACTGGTAAGACCCCTCCGCCGATGCCAGTCATTGCTCCAGGGACCACGGTGAGTTTCATTTGAATGATCATTAGTTACTAGTCTTAACATTTAAGTGCCATCATTCTAACGAGACATTACAAATGATCTTTGGTGCAGCATAACTCCAGACAAGCATCGCACGATCCTTCTCTAGGTGGTATCGGCTTGAGCAACCCCGGTGCTTCACCTCCGTGATGACGGTAAGTTTTCTCTAGTGTTTTTCTTAACAAATGCATAATGACCTATACTTAGCTTTATTTAGTTCATTTGTGACATAATTAGCTTACTTAGGTAAAAAATTTCATAATAACCTTGGTTAGCTCATAATGTCATATACTTAGCTTATTTTTCCTCCAAAATGACATAATAAGCTTACTTAGCTCCAAAATGACCTATTTTACCTAAGTTAGCTCTAAAATGACATATACTTAGCTTTGTTTCCTCCAAAATGACCTAAGTTAGCTCTAATATGCTTAATTATCTAGGTTAGCTCAACAATGACATATACTTAGCTTACTTATGTCAAAAATGGCATAATTAGCTTACTTAGGTCAAAAATGGCATCATAACCTTGGTAACCTCGTAAATGTCATATACTTAGCTTATTTTCCTCCAAAATGACATAATAAGCTTACTTAGCTCCAAAATGACCTATTTTACCTAAGTTAGCTCTAAAATGACCTATACTTACCTTTGTTTCCTCCAAAATGACCTAAGTTAGCTGTAAGTTAGCTCTAATATGCTTAGTTACCTAGGTTAGCTCAATAATGACATATACTTAGCTTACTTATGTCAAGAATGGCATAATTAGCCTACTTAGGTAAAAAATGGCATCATAACCATTGTAACCACATAAATGTCATATACTTCTTCTTCTAACTTCCTTCACTAGAAAAAAACCACTTCCGTGAAGATACGTGTTTGTCACAGTAGGTCACGCTTTCTGTCATGCATGTGCATCCATAATGATTTTATGACAGAATCAAGATAGTCATACTTGTGTTGTCATAGAAGTGTTCCATGACAATACCAAAATTATCATCACAGAAGTGTCTACTTCCATGACGATAAATTGCGCATCATGGAAGTGCTTTCATCAAGGGTAACCGACACGTGGCATCCACTTTAATGGGTCGGTGTTAAGCTACTGGGTTCCGGTTTGGATCCGATAACCCATTAACAACACAGACCAATGGGGATTCTCCACGTGTAAAATTCTCAATGACCAGACGAACCACATGTCGGCTCACTGTTGGGACAGATGGCATCCACTCATTGGATGGGAGGCGCCTATGATTCTTCGACACGTGGCACAGCCCAACAAAGGCCCATTCAGGTGAAAAGGCCGGCCCGTTTGACTTGGTCAAAAGGTAGCGGGCCGGCCCACGGAAAGCCTGTTAATGGCCTATTCGCATATAGCCCATTTACAACCTGCTAACTCACGACCCGTTATGGCCTATCCGAATTAGGCCCAATAGCGTCATCTGGGCCATCCAATATGATTCTAGCCCGTTGTAACTTTCGGCCCGTGTAAGGCCCATGACGTCTTTCGGCCCATATGAGGCCCTTTGTAACTCTAGGCCCATTAAAGGGCCATGGTGAAAGTGGCCCATTATGAACAGTGTATCACTTTATACCCATAAACGACCCATTATTCCATTGGGCCGTTTCCAGCCCGTGTTAACTTTCGGCCTTCTAAGGGCCAATTTATTTTCGGGCTCATTTCCAGCATTCAGTTACTTACGGTCCGTTACTGGCCTATTCTGCTTGTGGGCCAAATTCATCCCGTGGTTATAGTCGGCCGGTTTGTGGCCCGTTAACCCATTGGGTTGTTTTCATAGCATCATCAAATACAACCCATTAACGACCCATGATGCTTGTCGATAGAATTAAGCCGGTTATACATTTTGGCCTATTAACGGCCTGTTATGGTTGGGCCATAAACAGACGATTTCCACTCTAGCCCGTTTACGGTCCATTTTGCGGACCGTTATTGGTCCACGAACAGTACGACCCATGTTTGGCCAATCGATCGTACGACCCGTAGAAGGCCCATGGATCCTATGGCCCGTAGGAGGCCCATGGTCCCTACAGCAGGTAGCACGGCCATGGTTACAACGGCCCATATGTTGCCCATGGTTATTGTGGCCTAGTTATAAAAATAGGTTATTGTGGCCACTAGAAAAACACGGAAAAAGAACTGAAGTGACTACAAGCAAACAACTAAACAAGACAATAAGGAAATAAATAAGCAAGAAACTAACGCTAGGCTATTACGGCTATTACACATATTACATCCACTGGGCATCAAAGTTCGCCACCAGTGCAAATATAGGGAACAAAGGAGCATATTACATACACTGGCCGTCCAAATTGGCCACCAGTGCAAATAAACGCGATAGAAAAACAAATCCATAACTGAAAAAACTTAAGAAGAGCTCATGAAACGTTATCCTGGGTATCCACCATGTTGGCAATAAGCTTAGCAAGCTTATTAGCTTTCTCCTGTTTGGCGCTAAAATCCTCCAACGCTTGCTGTTGCACCAGAAAGTATGCATCTGAATTCTCTAGGGACTTCCGCAGTCCTTTGGCTTCTTGTCACAGCACAGCTGATCGATGTCTTTCAGCTTATAGGTGAGACTCAAGAAACCGAACTGATTTAGACAATGAGTTCGAATAGCTTGTGCCAGCAGTAGTGGCCAGTAACTCGAACACTACACCAAGACAGGACTTTGGGGTTGTCCCACTGTCTTCAAGATAGTTTTCCTTAGCTGTTTTATCAGCTTTGTTGGAGACCAACAAGGATGTCTCACTATCCTGAACCTTATCTGGATTACTTCCTTTACCATTGCTTAATAAGGTACTCTTCCCCAATATTCTATCAGCGTTCTAAAAGAAGAAACAAGCAGGCACATAACAGGTTTAGCATGTAGTATATGAAACTGTCGGATGTGGGGTTCCGGCAAACACTTAAGGTTCAAACACTGGGGTGCGCGCGAAGTCTTTCCCTCCTACCGATCTACGCTCTAGCTCGCTAAGGTCTTGCGGACGAACTCGACGAACTCACAACACAGAAAGAGACACGGGGTTTATACTGGTTCGGGCCACCGTTGTGGTGTAATACCCTACTCCAGTGTGGTGGTGGTGGATTGCCTCTTGGGCTGATGACGAACAGTACAAGGGAAGAACAGCCTCTTGAGGTTGAGGTGTTCTTGTGGCTAGGCTCTCAATCAGATTGGATCAAGCTAAGATCAGATTGCCCCTATAGTGGTGGCTAGCTCTACTTATATAGGCCCTGGTCCTCTTCCCAAATGTTGAGCGGGAAGGGAGCCAACAATGGCGGGCAAATTTGAAGGGGGACAGCTAGTACAAGCTATCCTGACAAAAGCGGTCTTCGCCTATGAAAAGCCCTGGGGTGACGCCGTCTTGGGCTCCACGATGACCTCCGCCTTGCAGTCCTCCTGGTCTTGGTCTTGTTGCACCAATAAGGCAACCTTTGCCTGATGCCTCGGTACTCTTCGTCTGCGCTTGCCTCCTTAGCACCAAAGAGGAAATGGGGACGCTGTGCACACTGGCGCCCGCCTGGCGCCGTTCGTCATGGCTTACGTCACGAGTGCCTCGCGAGGTTTGCCCCGCCTTTATATCTCCGCTCCTCGTGAGCCTTCCTGGCTAGGCTACTCCAGAGGAAGTCTTGCGTCGTCCGCCTCGCGAGGCTTGGACCCCCGCGAAGGTCTTGGATGCCTTGTTGATGAATATGGGCCGTACGACCCGCTGCCTAGCCACGCTGTGGGCCGCAGGCAGGCAAGTCTGGGGACCCCCATTCCTAGAACGCCGATAGTAGCCCCCGGGCACAAGGCGCGCTCGGGCTTGGCTTCGCGGCGAAGCCAAGGGTCAAGTTCAGAGCACCGCGGGCCCCCAAAGCATGCGGCCTCGTTCGACGCATGGAGATTGATTGGACGTGGG
>NW_024119661.1:0-14987 GCF_003073215.2 Triticum urartu
CGCACCGGGGCCCGCCCGCGAAAGCACCCCCCGCCCCCCGCCGTGACCCACCGTCGAGGTGGCGTCTCGACACGCGGCGGGGATCGTCCCATCCATGGTGGTCCTGCCGATGAGGGGAGGCGCGCGATAGTGGCGCAGCCTCCCCGCCCGCGCTTCCATTCTGCTGAGGTGTTGCTGGAGTTCGTTTTCTGGTCGGAGAGCCCGGCCGGCAACTGGCTCCAACTTCCGCGCTTCTTCGCTGGCGAACTGCTGGCCTCTGGCCCGGGTGGGCTCTGGCTGCAGGCAGACGTCTGCTGTAGCAGGGCCTCTTGGGTCGTGGTCGAGACTTCTGCCGCGGGCAACATAGCCCTGGCCCGTGGCTGGCAGACGTTCGCCCGCGCGCGCGGCCTGGGCAGGCGATGCACCCTCCATTTCAGGTACGATGGTGAGTCGACGCTCTATGTGAGGGTGTTTGGGGAGGATGGCCGCTGCGCCGGGTGCTGCCCCGAGGCGAACGACGACGAGGAGGTGCTTGGCCTTGGTGATGGTCGCGATGAGGATGAAGGCGAGCCTGCCTTCGGCGGCGACCGCGTCTCCTCCAGCTACGACGGCTCTTCCTTCGGTGATGGCTCCAGCAGGGGTGGCTACGATCAGCCGCCACGTCGCCGCGCCCGCTTCGAAGGAGGCAGCGGGTCATCTCGCTGTCGCGCCTCCGTGAAGCGCGAGGAGGGGTCCGGCTAGGCTTGTGGCGTCACCAAGGGCCTGCCTCCGTGGAGTGCTGCAACGTTGCTTTACTTAGCTTTTTTTCTTTCCTGCATCAGAAAACGAAACCAGTATGGGCCCAGAGGGGCGTGTATCGAACTGTGCTTCTTTGGTTAATGCATTGTACAAGTCGTTCCCACGATGTTGGGGATATTACTACTGGGCGTAAACCGGCCGGCCTATCTGGGCTGGGTTAACTTAGTCAGTAGTTAAGTATGTTAAAGCCCAAGAAGGCAGATAAGGGCTCAAGGCCCATAGTTGGTTCAAGGCCTGTAGCCGTAAACCGACGTTGGTATGTAACTTGTATTATAAGTTAGGAATAAGTAGAGACCAAACCGGACACATCTATGAGCCGGTATTGGGACTCTGTAAACCGATGGGCGTCACTCATGTATATAAGGGGACGACCTGGCGGCGGCTCAAGGACAACAGACAACAACTCGAGACTTAGGCGAAGCTTGTTTGCTCCCTAGTCATCGAAGCCCCATCAATTCCATCACAATTAGACGTAGGCTTTTACCTTCATCGAAGGGGCCAAACTATTATAAACTCTCTTGCGTTCCTGTGTCCGCTTTAACCCCTTCAAGCTAACCTGTCTCGATGGCTCCATGACTAAGTCCTTTCGTGAGGACATCTGCCGTGACAAAACCACGACAGTTGGCACCCACCGTGGGGCTATCGCCTGATGGTTTCAAATTCTTGGAGGGCAACTTCGAAGGACTCAAGGGCTACGCTGTGGGCCGGATGACTAAGAGTCGTCGCGGCAAGCTCTACATCGACGATGCAGGCTGGGGCCCCGAGGCCGGCTCGATTGAGTATGGGTACCGGGTCCCCTTTGGTGGCATACACGTCTTCATTGGCAAGATCGGTGAACCAGGACCTGAGTCGGACATCTGCACCAACCTCGTCGAAACGGCTCAGCATGCATGATCCGCCCAGGTTAAACCGGACGTGAAGCGTGCCTTCGTGGGAGTCATCCATGGAGGAGGCTATGAGGATGGATCGGAATCCGATGGCGAGACCGTCGTTTATTCCAGCGACGAGTCATCGACTGGAGAAACCGAATCATTGTATCAGCTACAAGATGGCCGGATTGGGGGCTGTTCCGATGGCGACAGTATTCCGGACCCCTCTGATCTGCCCAACCGGGTTGGAATATTCATGGTCGGTACACAAGCGGCGCTTCACTCTTCGACCGCAGCAGCAATGATCTCTGGGTCAGTAGCGGCGACGGCTGCCGGGGCAGGAGGCCCTGTGCGCCCGCCGGCTCAAGTTTTGTCCGATCTGTTTGATGTGTTGGCTACGCTTATGGCGGAGGCTAACCCGGTGGACCAGGACACCCACAACGCAGAAATTGCAAAGGTGAGGGAACAGATCACTCAGGCCAAGGCCGACCTAGCAGCCGAGGATGCCAGGATGACCGCAGAGCAGGCCGCTTTGGATGCGCAGGCCTATAGGCTTATGCTAGATCAAAACACGTCGCATGAAGTCATGAAGAGGAAGTACCGATATCGTTTGCCTCCGGTTTTCGAAGCCAGAGATCTCTTTAACACCCCAGGAGCGGGAACCAGTAATCCGCCGGTGGTAAACCGGGCGGAAGCACCAAGGACGGGCGCGCCGGTTCAGCCTCGCTTGATGGATCCGCCTCGTCAGAACACTATTGTACCTCAGGCTGTCCCGACACCTCCAGGTCACTACTCCAACCCAATGGACAACCTTGTTGCTGCTGCTGCACGATTGGAGGCCATCCCAATTGAAGGTGATTCACCGCAGGCGGTGGAAACGCGCCGAGTTAAGGAGCTTCTTCGAACAGCTTTGATCCAACAGGAAGCATACTCGTACAGCCGTGACCGAATTCACTCCACCCCTCGTCCAAGCCGGAGCTATAGCAGGCGTATGGATGAACCGGTTGTGTCAAGTAATGCACGAAACCGTGAAGCACCTCGTGGTAACAACCTGGCGGGTGGTGTTGGTGATGCTCAGGAAGTGGTAGACCGGGCCCGAGCACGCAGAGAGGCCGAGTTAGCAGCGCAATATGAGGCTCGTCAGCTTACGCCGGTTCGTCCAACCACCTCGGTCGAGCCAGGCGTCACTTCTAGTTCTTTGGGGGTGCCTTGTCTTGTTCCCGCTTTACGCAATGTGCGCCTGCCCAAGGATTTTAAGGGCCCGCGCAAGGTGCCGAATTACACTGCTGATCAGCCTCCAGAGACATGGGTGGAGAGCTATGAGATGACCATGGAGATGCTTGATGTGGATGATGCGGCGTGTGCAAAGTACTTCACCATGATGCTCGAAGGGACGGCCCGCACTTGGTTAAAAAGTTTACCGGCCAACTCTATCAGTTCATGGGCCCAATTGCGAGCCCGGTTTATCCAGAATTTCAAGGATACATGTAAACAGCCTATGTCGATAGTGGACTTAGCAGCCTGTGTCTAGGAGGAAGGAGAATCGATGACCCGTTGGGTGCGCCGGGTCTCGCAAATTTTGCATTCATCAGACCGTATCAACGCCGACACCGCGGTTATAACCTTGGAAGGCAACTGCCAGTTTGGGCCTCTAAAGTTGAAATTAGGACGGATGAAGCACCATTGCAATGATATGGGGACCCTCATGGCTGCATTAGTGAAGTATGCTGATTCTGATAGTACCAAGGATCCCAAGTCTGATGATGACAAGACAGGGAAGGGAAAGAAGAACAGCAACTCCAAAGGGCAGCAGCATAACCCGGCAGGTAATGGAAACGGAGGCAAGCGTAAATCGGATAGTAGCATGGACTTTGTGGCTAATACCAACGCGTAGGACAAAGGCCAGCGACGCAAGGGTAAACCACCGAATCGCAGTGGAGCGCCTAATCCTAACCCAGACCGCCTGACTTATCTGTTAAACCAGCCCTGTCCAAAGCATGGGACGAAGGAGATGCCAGCCAACCACCTTTGGAAGGATTGCTACATTATGCAGGAGTTCAAGAATTCTAATGCTTTCCGGTATGATCACGGATCAGGTGGTGGCTCAGGATCCGGGCGGGTTACGGTGGAGGAAATTCCGGTTCAGGCTTCAATGGTAATCAGGGCGGACATAACAATCAAAATAATCAGAATAGCCAGGGTGGTTACAACCAGCAGCAATAGCAGTCGGGCTAGCAGAGCAACCTGAAGCAGTTCAATAGTGGGCAATACCATGTCTTCACCACTAGTTTGGACAAGCGAGACCGGAAGATTCATAAGCGGCCAGTAAACTCTGTTGAACCGGCCGTGCCCCATTATTTGCGCTGGTCTGAACAGCCAATCGTATGGAGCAGAGAGGATCACCCTCCCCGGGTTGACAATCCGGGTCAGCTAGCGTTGGTGGTGGCACCTCAGGTGGGAGGGTATAAATTCACCAAAGTGCTCATGGATGGAGGGAGCAGCATTAATATCTTATACTATGAGACCTTCCGCCGTATGGGACTAACAGATAAAAATCTTAAACCGTCCAATACGGTATTCCATGGTGTGGTACCTGGTAAGTCAGCATATCCTATTGGCAAGATAGCTCTGGAAGTGGCCTTTGGAGATGATCATGATTCCAGGTCGGAGACACTGACTTTTGAGGTGGTAAAGATCCAGAGTCCATATCACGCCCTGTTTGGACGGCCGGCTTACGCCAAGTTTATGGCACGACCCTGTTATGTGTATTTGCAGCTCAAGATGCCGGATCACAAGGGAACAATAATGGTTCATGGAAGTCGCAAAATTGCTTTGGAGTGTGAAGAAGGTGATGCGGCTTATGCAGAGTCGGTTTGTGCCACGGAGGAGCTGAAATATTATAAGGACAATGTTGATCCGGCAGACATGACTCCATTGAAGAAGCCAACTACAGAGCATGATCCGGCCCTGAAGTTCAAATCGGCAGCTGAGACTAAGCTTGTTGACTTCGTACCTGGCGATTCGTCCAAGCAGTTCAGTATCAGTGCCAACTTGGATCCGAAATAGGAAAGCGCGCTCATCGAGTTCATCCGTGAGAATTGGGACATTTTTGCATGGAAGCCTTATGACATGCCAGGTGTACCGAGGCAACTCGCTGAGCACACTCTTAATGTGGATCCTAAGTACAAACCGGTGAAACAGTTCCTCCGCCGGTTTAACAAAGAAAGACGCAAAGCTATTGGAGAAGAGGTGGCCAGGCTCTTAGCGGCTGGCTTTATCGTTGAAGTTTTCCATCCTGAATGGCTGGCTAATCCGGTGCTGGTCCTTAAGAAAAATGGCACCTGGCGCATGTGTGTGGATTACACAGATCTTAACAAGGCTTGTCCAACATATCCTTTTGCCCTCCCCCGCATTGATCAAATTATTGATGCTACAGCGGGGTGTGAGCATTTGATTTTTCTGGATGCATATTCTGGTTATCATCAGATCAAGATGGCAGTTAAGGACCAGGAGAAGACGGCGTTCATAACTCCCTTTGGGGCCTTCTGCTATATATCTATGCCCTTTGGGCTCAAGAGTGCCCAGGCAACTTATCAACGGTGTGTACAGAATTGCCTTCATAAACAGATTGGTCGTAATGTACATGCCTATGTGGATGATATTGTGGTTAAGTCAAGGGAGAAGGAGACCCTGGTTGACGATTTGAAGGAAACCTTTGATAACCTACAGACATACAAGATGATGCTCAACCCGGCCAAGTGTGTCTTTGGTGTACCGGCAGGCAAGTTATTGGGTTTTCTGGTGTCCAACAGGGGAACTGAGGCTAATCCGGAGAAGATCACAACTATCACCTCCCTGGCTAAATCAAAGTGTATCAATGACGTTCAACGCTTGGTAGGCCGGATTGCCGCGTTGAGCTAGTTTATTAGCCGCCTTGGGGAGAAGGCGATCCCTTTGTATCAGATGTTGAAGAAGACGGATCAATTCGTCTGGAGTTCTGCTGCTGATAAAGCGTTTGAGGATTTAAAGCGGCAGTTAGCCAATCCGCCTGTTCTCGCCGCTCCAATTGACAAGGAACCGTTGCTACTATATGTTGCAGCCACGTGCAGTCAGCGTGGCTATTGTGGTGGAGCGCAAAGAGGCAGGCAAGGAATATCCGGTTCAGCGTCCGGGTTACTATATTAGACAGGAGCTTGTTAAGTGCATTGGCAGAAGCTGGTATATGGAGTTTTTATGGCAAGCCGGAAGCTTAAGCAATACTTCCAGGGACACCCCATCACAATGGTCAGTTCTGCTCCCTTGGGAGATATAATCCAGAACAGGGAAGCAACCGGCCGGATTGCCAAGTGGGCTATAGAGCTTGGGCCGCATGGATTGAAATATGTGCCTCGGACGGTGGTCAAGTCTCAAGCACTTGTGGATTTCATCAATGATTTGACAGAACTGCAAGCACCTGAAGAGAAGCCGGATCACACATATTGGACTATCCATTTTGATGGGTCCAGGCAATTGGATGGCTCGGGGGCTGGAGTCGTGTTAACTTCCCCACGAGGTAATAAGTTTTGTTATGTTCTCCACTTAATGTTCCCTTGTACTAACAATGCAGCTGAGTATGAAGCCTTACTCCATGGTCTCTGGATGGCTAAGGATATGAATCTAAGCCGAGTTAAGTGCTTCAGTGACTCGGACCTGGTGGCTCAGTAGGTGTATGGCACTCGGGATTCCAAGGACCCACTCATGGCAGCATATCATCGTGAGGTGGATATTGTTGCAGGTCACTTCAAGGGTTATCAGGTGGACCACGTGGACCGCCGGAAGAATGAAGCGGCGGACGCTTTAAGCCGGTTGGGCTCTCAACGCAAACCGGTCCCGCCTAATGTTTTCTTGGATGTGCTGCATAACCCGTCGGTTAAGCTCCCTGGTGAAGAGGATTTGGCTATTCCTGATCCAGAGGCTCAATTGGTGGCAGCTCTTCATGTCATTCCGGATTGGACGACTCCTTATCTTGCGTACATGAACCGGGCGAGTTACCAGAGGATGAGACTCTGGCTAGGCAGATAATTCAGCGATCCAAGTCCATGACTATTGTCAATGGCGAGTTGCATCATTGCAGCGTGTCAGGGGCATTTCAACGCTGTGTGTCTCCTGAGGAAGGCTGTGAAATCTTACGTGAAATCCACGAAGGAGATTGTGGTCACCACGCCGGTTCAAAGTCTTTGGTGGCTAAAGCGTTTCGCCACGGCTTCTATTGGTTGACTGCTCATGCTGATGCAGAAGACCTGGTCAGACGATGTGACGGTTGCCAAAAGTTCTCAAGACGTGCTCATGTGCCGGCTCAAGAATTGAGGATGATTCCAATTACTTGGCCGTTTGCGACTTGGGGGCTGGATATGGTTGAGCCTTTCAAAAGGTCCAAGGACAAGAAGACCCACCTTTTGGTGGCGGTTGACAAGTTTACAAAGTGGGTGGAGGCAGAACCCGTTAACAAATGTGATGCGGCCACGGCGGTTCAATTAATCAAAAAGGTGATTTTCCGGTTTGGCTTTCCACACAACATCATTACTGATAATGGTACCAACTTGTCCAAGGGTGCTATGAAGGAGTTCTGTGAACGTGAGCACATCCGGCTTGACGTTTCATCAGTGGCTCACCCACAGTCCAATGGCCAAGCAGAGAGGGCTAATCAAGAGATCTTGCGAGGCATCAAACCCCGACTTATGGTTCCTTTGCAGAGAACGCCGGGTTGTTGGGTGGAAGAGTTACCATCTGTATTATGGAGCATCAATACTACACCCAACAGATCGACAGGATACACACCGTTCTTCATGGTCTACGGAGCGGAGGCGGTTCTCCCCAGTGATATCCGTCATGATTCACCTCCTGTAGCGGCTTATGTTGAAGCGGACAATGAGGTAGCACGGCAAGATGCTTTGGACTTGTTGGACGAGGAGCGTGACATAGCAGCTGCCCGCTCGGCGATTTACCAGCAGGATCTTCGTTGTTATCACAGTCGCCGAGTCAGAACCAGAACCTTTCAAGAAGGAGATTTGGTGCTTCGGCTCATCCAAGACCAGACTGATATGCACAAGTTATCCCCACCTTGGGAGGGACCTTTCGTGGTCAGCAATAATCTGCACAATGGGTCATACTATCTGATCGATATTCGAGAGCATAAAGACTCACGTACATCAGAGGAGGAGACCAACAGGCCGTGGAACACAGCTCATCTTCGGCCTTACTATACCTGAGCCATCGGCTCTACTTATGTACATATTATGACAATGTATATATTATGATTAATATGATAATCCGGAGCCTCAGCTAAAGCGGGATCTCTGCTCTTTTTACATCATGTGTGGTTACACGGAGTTTTTCTGTCTTAAAGCGGCCTCCGGTTTACCCCTTGAGTTAGCTTTTCAAAGCTTCATGTTATATCACTTGGGGGCTTGGTCGTGTCCGAACCAATGCAACACCTTTTGATAGGCGAAAGCCACAAGATCACTTGGGGACTTGGTCACGTCTGAACCAGTCACGCCTCTTGATCGGCCTAAGGCCACAGAATCACTTGGGGGCTTTGGTCGAACCCGAACCATCGCTACACCTCTTGATCGGCATAATGCCAATGCATCATTTGGGGACCTGGCTGACTTGAACCATAGCTACGCCTATTGGGGGCTTGGTCGTGTCCGACCATGGTAATGCCACTTGATCGGCTTAACATCCTCTTTTTTGCAAATGGTTTCATCTTTGCCTTTGATTGACTCTTGTCTTTCTTTTGATAAATATTGCTTTTGTTGTGTTTTTAAACCGACAATTATTAAACCGGTTCGACTGTCAATTAACGGAACACGGTCAAATTTTAATCTGGAGACTATTTTCCCGGTTTGATTTTTTTGTTAACATCCTATTATGGAGTAACACCGATGTTTATCATAACCCGGAACGGTTTACATGGTAAACCGACATTATATATACAGGAGCTGTTTTCTCCTCGGGTTTATAAAACTCCGCTTCAAGATTGGCCAAGCCAACTTCATGCCCAACGATGATAGGTATTATGTATCACAAGATTTGATCATATGCTTAAAATTAAGATATTTTGATTTCATATATACAGAGATCATAACCCGCCTGGCGGTACAACCGCGGCGGTGCTTTAAGATTTTTTGATTGCAGAAAATAGTTTGGAGATTGATCATCCAAAGGAAGCACAAGTTGCAATGCACGAAGGCATATCAAAATCAAGAGTGTTGGCTAGCCTATTACAAGGCTACACGGTTCCCAAATAAGATCATTGTTTTTCTGCGTCACACAAAGGAGCAGTAATTTAAACCAGCTTCCGTTTCAAGCTTGGTCACCAGCCTGGCCTGATGGTTGCGGGTCATCTCGCGCCGCTTCAGCTTCAGCTTCTTTATCCAACGGCTGGAAATCAACAGTTGTCCAGTCGATTCCAGTTAATGCTTGAAAGACAGCTTCATCATTGATCAGCAACGACGGTTCAATGTCAGGAGCATAAGTATGCTTACGGATTGGAGGGATAAGGTTCTCCGCTTCAGGAATTGGTGCAACCACTCATTTGTTTTGGTCATCATATTGGGCTTGATAGTGAGACAAATCTGCCTCTTCAACCAATTGACAAGCTAGAGGGCGCACCTCCTGGTTTATTGCTTGGAGATCTTCTTCACTGAATTCTGACCCGTCTTCCTTCAAGCTGGGATAGCCCTGAGCCGCTTCAACTGGATCAAAATCTGGCACCCACGCTTTTGCCTGGATTAGGGCGTTGATAGTGCCGGTTCGAGCAGCAGACTTCTTCAGTTCTTCAACCCGGGCAGGAAGCATAGACAGCCTCTTGATGGTGTCTTGGATCAAAGCGGGCGCCGGATTGTTGTGGGAAGCAGTACAGATAATCCTTTGTGCACCAGTGTACAGCTATTCGTTGTGGGAAGCAGTACAGATAATCCTTTGTGCACCAGTGTACAGCTATTCTATCAAGGTATAAGCGGCTTTCAATTTCTTCCGCACATCTGATCCTAAGTGACCAATGCGAGTCCCTGTATCATTCAAAGGGTTAGTAAACCGGCAATTGGATAAGCAGGTCGCATGACTTCAGAAAACAAGAAGGCTTACCAAAGACAGCAGCAGTCATGGCATGCACTTGCCGCTTTATGCTGGTCAGTTCATCCACTACCTGTTTGAGTGCAGCGTCGGCATTCTCTGCTCGCTGAGTTAAAGCGGATTTCTCAATGGCCCAATCCGCCCGCTCTTTGTTGAAGCCCTCCTTAAGCTGTTCCATGACGCTTAAAGCGCTGGTTACTTTCTCTTTCGCCTTGGAGGTTTCAGCTTGTTGGGACTTCAGATTTTCTTGCAGATCGGCGATTTGGTTTTCTCTTTTGTTCAGCTCAGCCTGCATACAGACAGTAATATGATTCAGATAGCGGTACAGAATTGAAGTACCAACCACATAACAAGTTATGCCCTTGGTACTTGGGGGCTAATGCATATTTGCTCTTATCCTACAATTTTTCATAAAGTCCCAAGCTCAATACAAGTATTCAACTTGATACTTGGGGGCTAATGGATATTTTCTCAATAATTACCGATGCTGCAATCTTTATTACCTAAAGTCCCGGTTTAACTGCATTAAGTCAAACCGGCCCTTGGGGGCTACATCAGCAAAATTCAGATACATTGAAGTTTACATTGCAAAGTCCCGGTTTAAGTTGAAATCTTAAACCGTCACTTGGGGGCTATTGGAGTTGACAGATTGAAGTATACATGCAAGAAAGCATAAGGACTCATATTTGTCTTTCATCATGTTTACCAGACCGGCTTCATAGTCACGGTTGGTGTACAACCGGTTCAGATAGCCGGAATGGAGATCTTGGGTATTCAGAGCAGCATAAGTGGCCAAATCGGCATTACATTGGCCCTTGACAATTGCAGTAAACTCTTCTTTGGCAGAATGTTTGGATAAAGCGACAGGGTTACCTGGCTCGGTACGACCAATGCCAGTGATAACAACTTCATCATCTTTTTCCTCGCCGGTTCATACTGGTGTTGTCGTTTTGTCAGTTTGCTTCGACGAGCTGGTTGTTCTGTCAATCCGGACATGGCTTATAGGCTGATCAATAGGGCCTGTGGTGTCCATATGTGCCTCTTCAGCGACGAAGTCATGGTCTTACGGTGGTGGATCGTTCAGCACATCATCACGGATGGGTTCTTCAGGGTCCGGTATTTTGTCCGGTTCAGGAGCGACATTTTCTTCTGCCGCTTTGTCCAGACGAGCCTTCTTGCTTGGCCTAGGCTTGGCCCTGAAAGGAATAAGAAGGATCAGTACAATATATGTTGCAAAATAATACATCAGAAGCATTATAAGAAATATGGCTCACCCAAGCACCGTTTTGAGTGGTGGCAGCTGGGTGGCTGATGACTCGCCAGACGATGAATGAGAAGTCCCCTGGTAATCGGAGTCAGACGGATTAAGAGGTTGACAAAAGCAACCCACTTTGGAACATGCATTAATAAGAGAATTAGAGACCTCTGAATGGCGTTTCTGAACCGGACTGTTCGGTAAACCGGCGGAGGTAACTACCTGACCACTGTGCCGGGTTGTGCGGCGAGCTTCATGCTATTGTGTCTTCACAAGAAAGTTTGGGTCCAAATAAGCAAGAGGATGAGAAAATTTAACTTTCCGGTTTGCCTGACGGATTTTTAGTGAAGGCAAAGGATTTGAATCGGAAGAAAGAACGATTACCTCTGTAGCATCAGCATGACTGACTTCAGCGTCGTCCTGGCAATGATCATTATCAATAAGGCGTGTGAAAAATAAACCAAGTGAATCAAGCTCTACCTCAAGGTCTGGATTACCCACATCTTCATTAGCTGGCGGATCAGACGAGGCAGTGGTTTTCTTCTTAATAGCCGGTCTCTTGACAACTCTGGTCTTTGGCCGGGTTGGTCTCTCTGGTTTCTCCGGTTTTTCTTGAGGAGGTTTCTTGCTCCAAAATGGATCATCGCCCTGTTTGAAAAGGTGTTGATGTTAACAGTTGATAATTTGAACAGGTAGATTCAATAAAAAGTATAAGGTATGAGTCTTACAGCTGGCGGTTTGTTCATGGCATAAAATGGAGTCAGGCCAGTTTGGGCACAGACAGCTTCTGGTTCGTTCAATATTTTCTTCACGGCTTCTGTGACTTCGTCATCTGTGAGCTAGATATCAATGTGTCGAAGAGGGTATTTTTCACTTCCTGTGTACTCGCACATCAAACCGGAGCACTGGCTTAAGGGCAATATGCTCCACGATATCCAGCAGCGAGCAAGGTCGACCCCTGTCAACCCGTTAACCATGAAGGCCCTGAGTTTGGATAATTGAGGAGCATATTTGCTTCTCTCCTTAGCAGTCAGCCTTTGCGGGAAAGGATGTGTGTTGCTTAGCCGCTGTGGGCGGTAACCCGACAAAGGATTTTTGTCAGAAGGAGAGGTATCTTTGCAGTAAAACCATGTTTGATTCCACTCTTTGGGATGGCTGTGCAGTTTGGCGTGAGGGTAAGTGACCTCTTTCCTCTTTTGAATCGCCATACCACCTAACTCTGTATTGGGACCGTCAGTAAATTCAGTGTGATGGTTTAGATGGAAGCAATCTCTGAACAATTCAACTGTGGGTTCCTCTTGAAAGAACACCTCACAGAGCACTTGAAAGTGACATATGTTGGTTACGGAGTTTGGGCCGATATCTTGCGGACGGAGTTGGAAATTGGCTAAGACATCTCGGTAAAATTTTGAACCGGGAGGATTGAAGCCCCGGGCTAGATGATCAGCAAAAACAACAACCTCTCCCTCTTGAGGCGTGGGAGGACATTCTGTACAGGGGACCCTCCAGTGAATAACCTCTTGACTGCTTAAAGCGCCAGTCTTGACTAAGTTACTCAGCTGAGTCTCGGTCACGCGAGAGGGAACCCAGTTACATTCGTACACTTGTTTGGCCATAGCGCAGTCTGCAAGATAGTAGTAACCGGTTCAAGACCGTGTTGGAAAAGTACACCCTCATTCATGTATTATTAAATCGGAGACAGTTGTTTCTAAACTGGAGTTTTACAAAGCGGCAGTGACTGGATAAGGGATTTTGGCGGTTCAACAAGGGGACTAATGGTGTATACCGGTTTGGTAATTTTTCTACAAAGTTAAACCGCCTGGTCTAAACATTGAAACAGTTGAGATTGTGGATAAGTAAGTATGCAGAAATAGATTTCACAAGATTCTTCTACAGCGTTGGATCTGGAGCATGTTCAGAAAGAAGAAAAATATTCAAGGTTCAAAAAAGAACAGTACCAAATCAATGGGCAGAGATACATGTATATCTATGGTCTTGAGGCATGTAACTGAAGGCAGATGCTAAAAACTACCGCTACACAGAGCAAGGGTTCACAGATGCATCTAAGATCTATCGTATGAACACGAAGCAGGCGATGAACACTAGAAGAACATGAAACCATAGAACAGATCTGTATTGAAAAGAACAGAAGACTTACTGGCGCTGAGGAAGACGAGGAAGATTGCCGCGGTACTCTAGTGCGCTCAGGGTGATGCAGCGGCCAAGGTTGGTGCAGAAGCTAACGGCGGCGGCAGGAGCTCTGAAGCTGGGCGACACGAGGAAGACGAAGCAGAAGGGCACGAAGGGGAAAAAAGAAATAACCCTTCGGTCCTATTTATAAAGCAAAAGGACATGTGTCAGGCGCGAGAATCAAGGGGCCGCGAATTTTGGAAACGGAGTTGTCGCCTCGATTGTCGCAGATCTATTAAACAAAAAAGGTATCGTGGATAAGTTTCTTTATAACAGGTGACATCACGCCGGTTTACAACGAATAGAGAAGATGACATCACGGCGGTTCAACAAACTACAAGAAGATGTTGAAGATGAAGATTTTCGCTAAGGATTGACACGAACCTGTTCAAATTAATCTGGGGCCTAATGTTGGGGATATTACTACTGGGTGTAAACCGGCCTATCTGGGCCGGGTTAACTTAGTCAGTAGTTAAGTATGTTAAAGCCCAAGAAGGCAGATAAGGGCTCAAGGCCCATAGTTGGTTCAAGGCCTGTAGCCGTAAACCGGCGTTGGTATGTAACTTGTATTATAAGTTAGGAATAAGTAGAGACCAAACCGGACACATCTATGAGCCGGTATTGGGACTTTGTAAACCGACGGGCGTCACTCATGTATATAAGGGGACGACCCGGCGGCGGTTCAAGGACAACATACAACAACTCAAGACTTAGGCGAAGCTTGTTTGCTCCCTAGTCATCGAAGCCCCATCAATTCCATCACAACTAGACGTAGGCTTTTACCTTCATCGAAGGGGCCGAACTAGTATAAACTCTCTTGCGTTCCTGTGTCCGCTTTAACCCCTTCAAGCTAACCCGTCTCGATGGCTCCATGACTAAGTCCTTTCATGAGGACATCTGCCGTGACAAAACCACGACACACGCCGTGCTGCTTATTTTGTGCAGAGATAACTTAACCTGACATGCTTAGGAAACCTTTTCCCGCGTGGTGTCCGCGTTGCTCGGAAACTGCAAAAAATTCGTTAGGGGGTGTACCAAAAACTTGCCATCCACCCGAGCTTTGACTGGGCGCTTTGCATCACGGTACCCGCGGGGCACGGATTTAGGAGAGGTCTGCCAGCTTCCAGGCTCAAATGAGGGTGGCTCGCGAAAAGGCAACAAGAAGAAAAATGCTCGCGAGGGCACCTGCCTAGCCCCCTCGCGAGACATGCGAGAGAGAGGATAAGAGCAAACCGGAGCCGAAACAAAAAGAAGCGGTACAAGACTGGGGAACCAAATCAGCAACGAACGCCAAGAGCAACTTTGATTAAGGAAAAGCGAGCCAACTTCGGGAAGCAAATGAAAAGCCGCGTCCGGCACCTAATGTAGTCTTCAAGTCTTCTCACCAGCGCGGAGCTAAGTGCTGTCCACTAGGCGTGGGAGGGAGCCCCAGGGCCTGAGGCCGGCGCTCCTGAGACTCCGGGGCGTGTACATCCCCAACTCATTATTACGTGAGAGTGTCACGGGCGGCGATTCTTCACAGGCACCGGGCCTTCTTCACAGGCTCTGGGCCTTTCTTCTCAGGCTCTGGGCCATGCTTCTCAGGCTCTGGGCCTTGCGTCATGGATAAAGCTTCCGGAGGTGTTGGATGTTCCAGGCATTCTGGATGGGTGTCCCATCCTGCATCTCCAGGTGCGCTGCACCCGGCCTGGAGACATGAACAACCCTGAACGGGCCCTCCCACATGGGTGAAAGCTTGTGCAGCCCCTCCCTGGAGAGGACCCGACTTAGGACGAGGTCGC
>NW_024119662.1:0-10356 GCF_003073215.2 Triticum urartu
CCCCCGCGCCCGTCCGCGCGCGGCGGCGGGCCACCACCGGCGGCGGCCTCCGTCGAAGACTCCTGCCCATGCGCCATGTATCGCCGCTGATCCGATCGAGGATGGATCGTCTGGCGCTCGCGTATTACGGGAGTTTGTGAATCTCGCGTTTGTTGGTTGCCGTCGTGCGTGCACTGGGTGCTTCGTTGACGAGGGCCCTTGTGTGGCTTATAAAAGGCCCGGAACAAATCTGAGTCGTGCTCAGGAACCTTCCGCCAGTTGATCTTTGAATCCACGCAGTGGCCTTTTCGGATTCCTTAACTGTGTCCCGATCCGACGGCAAGCAGTTGTCAGATTTAGCGACGTAACGAGTGTAGTTTCGAACGTAAGGTGGATTTAGGGACGTTGCATGATCGGATACGTACATACTGTTAGCTCAATTTTGGTCATCCAACTCAACACGGAAGCGGCTCAGCATACAACTCCTCCCTTTTCCCAGTCTACAAGGAACTACGGAATCAAATGCGACGCCGACGAAGTGAACTACATTTTTTTCTCGAATAACACACTCTCGTACGTATGGTTTGATCTTAGTTTGACAACTACAGTCGGGTGTAACCCCACAAAGGTGAAGTCCGAAAACATCGAGCAGATAGAGACAATGAAGAATGGAAGTCGCTCTTTCGATATATCGGCGACAGGTTTTTGATAATAACATCGACCGAGACATAACAAAATCTTAGTTGACTAAGATTTAGCAAGACTGTTTCCTATTTCTTCTTCTTCTCAACGACAAACACACACATAATCTCCCAAGAAACTACAAAATCGGACCGCAGACAAAACTACTATAAAATACTCCTTATGTAAATAAATATAAGATCATTTTAGATCACTAAAGTAATGGTCTAAAGAATCTTATATTTTGTATAGAGAGTATCTTTTTTGCAAGATTTATGGTAGGGCGGCCGCCCCCTTGCCCTAAGGGCCTTTTTGCCCATGAGGACACTCATGAGCTTGCCATGGCGGTCTTTCGGAACACAAGTTGCCAATGAGGAGTCTTCGCCGCCACTGAATCCATGAAGCAAGTCACGTTCGACAGTAGGCAGGCGTCTCTACAAGGGGCGGTTAAAGAGCTAATATCACTCCGATGCAACACTTTAGTATGACGTAAAATTTTCATTAAGTATACCAAATAAAAGTGTGTTTCTTTACCTTCATCGTAGATTGTCGGATATGCAAACCGGACTCAGATGGTTAGGTTTCTTGTGGTGGAACCAACCCACTAGGTTCAAATCCTAAACTTGGCACTAATGGTCGTGTTTTCTTGGATCTATTTTAGGCCTTCCGACGATGTGCGCTCAGTGACAGAAAATGTTCTCGTCGACTATGAAGGCGTCTCTGGCGAGTTCGTCAATCTGAAGATGTTGTGCTGGTTCAGTATCTCGAAGGTGCCCATATGGATATGTTGTGTGCTTGTGTTCATAGGGTTGCATCTGTGTTTGTGTTGTGTTAAAAAAACAATGCATAGATTGTCAAAGATAATACATGATGTATAAACTTGAAAATGCTTATTATAATGTTGAAACAAATGACAAATGTGAAAACCTTGTCAAATAATGACAAATCTGAAAATATGTCTTGCATTTGCAAATCCCAAAATATATCATCAGACACCAAGGTACAGGAAATATGTTGTACACCGAATACCAAAAATACTCGATGAAGACCGAAAAATACTCGACAAAGACTGCTCGGCATACACCCTGTCTAACGAAGTGGGGTTTGCCGAGTGTTTTTTCTCACACACTTGGTGAACAGTTTTTCTCAAGGTGCTATTCAAGTGAAAAATAATGTTTGCGGCGGCTGGTCGGTTTTCCAAGGCTTTGTTGAGTGCTACACTCAGCAAAATAATTCAATGGAGTTGCGGAGTAAGCGACCGGATGTGCAACGATGGTCGCAGACAGTAGGACAATGGCAGGACGCGCCATTACGTGATGATGCTTGTTGCTGTGTGATATCGCTTGCTGCTGTGTGTTGCTGTTGCCTGCTAGCTATTGCTTGTTGGGGAGAAGGACAAGGGGCAAACCAGTTGGGGAAGAGGATGAGGATGAGGAGGAATTGGGGCAACGGAGTCCAGCCAGAGGAGCGGCGACAGAGTGAATGAGAGAGAGAGAGGGGTCATCCCAGCCATTCAATCTAAGCGAATCCAATGACCACTCCGTGTGAGGGCTATGCTGACCAATCAGAACACAAGGTCTTTGCCTAGTCTTCCTCCCTTTTCAGGGTACTCGACAAACATTTTATACTTTTTTTCCTTTCTTTTATTTTCTCACTTCTCTTCTCTTTTTGATAAGGTATAAACATAGACTAATAAATTTTAGCCCAATTTTACGAACTTTTTACCCACTTGCAATTATTATTTTATTAGATTCACTAAATATCTAGAAATGCACTAAATAACTTAAATATAGCAAATGACCGTAAAAATGCTAAATCTTGACATATGTCATGCAATGCTCTATCTTGAGTGTACAATTCTTTTCAAGGCCAACTGATGAAGCAGCGGTCGCTCAATTCAGACCTGCCCGTTCCTTCTTGAAACCACGATTCTTCCTCCAAGAAGGTGCGATTAAGCAGTGCATGTCAGAATTTTAGCAAAACCTTCTCAAAGTTTACCACAACTCATAGATGTCATATCATGGCATAATACCAAGTTTCACATTTTTCAGACTTTCTTTGCATTTTTCAAAATTAAGAAACCAACAGGCTCCATGTTCCGGGTCGAGTCCTGACACCTTGATGTTTGAAATACCTCCTTTTCTTTTCTTTGATAAGGCCTAAACATGGACTCAAGACCACAAATAGGTTTTTTTTTCAATCCAATCTTTCCAACTTTTTCATGCACTTGCAGTTCAAATTTTAATTATATCTATTAATAACTGGAAATGCATTAAATGACTTAAATATAGCGGTGTATGTTGATTTTATTTATTTTTTTCAAGGCCAACCGATGAAGCAATAGTCTTTTCTCCTTGAAACCTGACATTTTCCATCTCAAAAATTAGATTTTTCTTTCTTCAAAGATGGTCCAGCTTTTAAGCAATGTACATCACAATTTCTGCCAAAACTTCTGAAAATTTACCACAACATATAGGTATGAAATCATATAATTAAACCATTCTAGGTTCGCATTTTTCAGACTTCATTTGTATTTTCTAGAATTGAAAAACCAATAAGATTCATGTTCAGGGTCGAGTCATGTCATCCTGATGTTGGGAATTCCCCTATTTTTGTTGGATATGTCCAAAACATATACTCAAGAATACAATTATTATTTTCAACCTAATTTTGTCATAAAAATTCATGCAATTGCGGTTAGAATTTTAAATGTATTCACTAAATGCCTAGAAATGCACCAAACAACTTAAATATAATGAATGAACAACAAAAAATGTCGAATTTGGACATAGAACATGCCATGATGTATCTTAAGCATAGAAAAAACTAAAGGCCAATGGATGAAGCAGTGATCGCTTCACCTTCAAACTTGGCATGTTCCTTATCAAAACCATGATTCTTCCTTGGAGATGTTCCAGTTTGGAGCAGTGTACATAGCAACTTTTGCAAAAACTGCTCAAATCTTTACCGCAACATATGGGTATCATATTATGACACCATTTGTAGGTTTCATGTTTTTCATACTTTGTTTGCCTTGTCTTTTATAGAAGTAGAAAACCAGTAACCTCTATGTTCGTGGTCAAGTCTTAGCACCCTAATGTTTCCAACTCCTTTAATTTTCTTGAATAAGGGATAAACATAGACTCAAGAACAAAGTTAGGATTTTTTAACCAAAAATTTTCAACTTTCTAATGCACATGCAGTTCAAATGTGAACTATATCCGTTTAATTTCATTGTAGTTGCAAGTGCATTAAACGAAATTAAAGGGGCTTGATCAAATGTGAACTATATCCGTTTAATGCACTTGCAACTCCTTTAATTTCATTGTAGTCGAAAGGTTCGAAAGGGGCTTGATCAATGTCAACCGCGTTCGTGTCCAACAAGTTCACGAACTTGGTTGTTGCATTGTTCGAACCACCGCTATAGCGAACGATAACAAGTCACGAGCTATCGAAAACAATGGCGAAAATGAAAGAGAATCGCCGAAGTCTGAAGAGATATACCTTCCGGCCATTTCATTGAACACCTCGCTCGCGGGGGGAGCGGCACCGTTGAACGGCATCGCCGGAGCACCTCCTTGCGGGGGGATGGAGTGAGAGGTTGAAGAAGATGGCTTCCTTGAAGTCGGAACCTTCCTCCGCTTTGCGCCCGCGACCTTGCCGGCCTACATGGCCGGCGACGAGATCCGCCCGAGGGGAAGGGGCGTGCGCGACCTCGACGGTGACGGGGGACAGCATGGGGTCGTCCATGCCGGCGAGGGACGGCCAGGGAGGAGCAGCCGGAGCTTTCGGAGGGCGAGGGATGGTGGCAGAGGGTGCGGGAGCGGGAAAGGGTGCGTGGAAATGTCCCTCCCGCCAAATCTCGCGCCGGATGAGGGTTGAGCTCGGGTCGGCCCCCCAGCCCGTGAAGATAGAGGTTGGGGGAGAAGATTTGCCGTGCCCCGCAAAAAATTTTGCGGACCGGTGCCGGATGCGGGGTCTGGTCGTGCAAATTTTTGGCCCCGACCCGCAATTTGGCGGTTATTTTGCGGGCCGAGGCGTTTTGTGGGGTCTGCTAGAGTTGCTCTTAATGACTTAAACGTAACAAACGAACCCCAAAAATGACAAATTTGTACATGAAACATGTGATGGTGTATGTTGAGTGTAACAAAAATTCAAGGTCAAACCATGAAGAAAGTCACACTTTGCCTTCAAATCTGATCCGTTTCCCCTCGAAACATCGATTCTTCCTTAGAGATGCTTCGGTTTTCAAGCAGTGTATGTCACAGCTTTTGCGAAACTTTCTTATTAAGATTTCATCACAACCTTTAGGGATCATATCATGGTGCCCCGCCATGTTTCGTACTCCCTCCATTCCATAATGTAGTGTGTAAAGATTTTTTTCAAAAGTCAAGCATTACAAACTTTGAGCATGTTTATAGACAAAAATATGTACATTTAACATACCAAACGTATATCATTGGATACATCATCAGTTATATTTTCATATTGTATATGTTTGATATTATATATAAAAAATGTATCCTCTGTAAACTCAGTCAAAGTTTACTTAGGTTGACTTCTCAGAAAATTTATATGCACTACATTATGAAACGGAGGGAGTAGTATTTAGACATCATTTGCAATTTTCAGATTTAAAAACAAATAATCTCCAATGCAGGTTGTTGCTAGTCATGGACAAGAAGGGAAGATGTTTTCGGAGGCAAAACGTGATATATGAATTTTTATATTATCTGCATCTTCATGTTCTGAATTTGTCCAGCTCAACCAACTCATCACAAATTTTCCCCAATCTTCAATCTAGATTCCATCAAACTTCTGTTTGCTTTAGAGTCCACCCCACCTCAAAATATTTTCCTCCTCTACGACTGAGCTCCATGGTCGGGTTGAGACTTGGTACCCTCGTGTTCACAATTCCTCTTCTTTTCTTGTATATAAGGCCTAAACATTGACTCAAGAACACAAATAGTTTTGAACCCATCTTTGTTAACGTTTTCATACACTTGCGCTTAAGATTTAAAAATTATGTCCGTTAAATGCTATTGATTGCTTATATATAGCGAAATAATATCTAAAACATCCCTAATTTTCCCAGCGTGGAACACATTACATTATGTTACTAGTGCCAAATTTTGGCATTTTTTGGAACCGGATACTAATTTTAAGACATGAATTACATTTCTTGCTATTTATCAAATAATATTTAAAGAGTTTGTTCTTCAGAATCCAAACCCAAATCTAAATTCAAATAAACATATGCACTTTATTGATTTATAATTGTTTGCCGAGTATTTTATAAAAAAACTACTTTGTTGAGTGTTTTTTGTTTGGCACAAGGCAACATACCTGTTTGCTGAGTGTCATTCTTTCACCAAGTTTTGTCATCGGTACACTTGGCAAAGGCCTTGTTTGCGAGTGTCCAATGAAGTACACTCAACAAACAACCTTGCACTTGGCATAAAAGAATTTTTCCCTAATGCTACATGGATATTATTAATCAATTTTTGAAAACGTGGATATTATTAATCTGAGTAACATGATGGTGCCCAGTTACATCAATACGAATACGTCGCTATGAACAACAAAGATACGGATTTGCTATTTTACAGTCGAATGTTTTGCAATTCGTTATCATTCAAATTGGTGTTCGTCCATTCCAGCGCGGAGATTCGTGCTGGTTTATGTTTTTGTTCGGCCTCGTTCCTGGGTCCGGGTTTTTTGTCGGGCGCGGCTTTCTCTTTGCCCGTTACCACCCCATCTCTGTTTGGCTTTTGTCCTGTTTGAATTTGGGGGCAACTCGAGCAGCGCTGGAGCGGCTCCGCAGAGGAGGCGATTCTTCCTGTCCATGGCGATTTCAAGATCTTCCGCCGCTCGACCTTGATTTCTCTTCCCTTTCTCTTCGATCCTCGACTGTCACGGTTGGTTGTTCCTCTCTCTCTCTCTCTCTCTCTCTCTCTCTCTCTCTCTCTCTCTCTCTCGCCCTCTCACGTGTGCTTTTTGCTTCTGTTGGTTCTAGATCTAGGTGAGTTCATGTCGCCCTCTCGCCATGTTGGTCGCTGGAGATGCGTGATTTGTTGTGTTAGCCATTTGGTGTAGCCGCTGGTAGGTATGTTTTCTAGGTCTTCTGGCTGTTTGTGGTCGTCTCCCCGCGCCCTGATGTAGTTGTAGATGCAGCGGTTGTTTCCCTTTGTCTCGTGTCCGCGGTTTGTCAGAGTTTTGTGGGATTTTGTAGATGCAGCGTGCGGGATTCTGTAGATGTAGATGTAGCGTGCGGGATTCTGTAGATGTACTTGTAGGTGCGGGATTCCGCGGTTTGTTTCCTGCTCTCTCTCATGTTCTAGTGCTTTGTGCTCATATATAGTTATTTTTAGTCCCTGAATTATCTCCGGAAGATGTAGTTTTGAGATGTAGGTGTGCAGTTTCCCTTGTGCCATGTGTTTTTTACCCTAGGTTTTTGTCTAATTTTGTCTTCAAGCGGGCATGTAATTTCAGTCTAATTACAATGTAATTTGTCCCAGCCTTTTCAGTGTAATTTACTCAGTACTTCAATTGTAATTTGTCATGGGGTTTGAGTGGATATACAATGTTATTCTGAATGTAATTACAGTGTAATTTATCTCAGCATTTCAATGTAATTGGTCCCAGCCTTACAGTTTACCCAATGTTTCCAGTTTAATTTGAGTCTAGTTACAGTGTATTTTGTCCCAGTCTTACAGTGTAATTTACTCAATATTTCAAGTGTATTTTTTAGTCTAATTATAGTATAATTTGTCCTAGCCTTTCTGTGTAATTTACTCAAATTTTTACTGTAATTTTTGTCGTATGATTTGAGTGGATTTACAGTGTTGTTTGAATGTATTTACAGTGTAATATATCCACAGTGTAATTTATCTCAGTACCCAATGTTTCCAGTGTAATTTGAGTCTAGTTAGTGTATTTTGTCCCAGTCCTACAGTTACTCAATTTTTCTAGTGTAATTTTTGAGTCTAATTACAGTGTAGTTCAACGCAAAAAAAATTTACAATGTAATTTGTCCCAGCTTTTCAGTGTAATTTACTCAATTTTTCGACTGCAATTTTGTCGTATGATTTGAGTGGATTTACAATGTTGTTTGAATATATTTACAGTGTAATTTATCTCAGTATTACAATGTAATTTGTTACTCCCTTCGTTCGGAATTACTTGTCGTAAAAATGGATGTATCTAGACGTATTTTAGTTCTAGATACATCCATATCCGAGACAAGTATTTCCGAACGGAGGGAGTACAATGTAATTTGTCCCAGACTTAGAGGGTAATTTACCTAATATTTTTCCAGTGTGATTTGTCATGGAATTTGAGTGGAGTGAGTGTAATTTTGAATGTAATTACAGTGTAATCTATCCCAGCATTACAGTGTGTCCCAGCATCTAAGTGTAAAAGGATTTGAATGTAATTATAGTGTAATTTATCCCCATTACAGTATAGTTTACCCGATAATTCCATGTGATTTGAGTGGATTTACAGTGTAATTTGTGCACAGTAATTTTGCCTATATTTTCAGTGTAATTAAGTCTAGTTTGCTCAGTAATTTTGTTGGTTTCTATGTGTTTATTTAGCTAGTTTTCACTGTACTTTGCTTGCTTCAGTACTGTAGGGCTTTTCTTCAGCAATTTTTCACAGTAATTTGCATGTTTCAGCACTGTAGTATAGTGGATTTTACCTTTTAATTGGATGACTTTTACCGTTACTTAACTTCATTTCTTTTTTTTCCTCCTTGTGTTCTGTTTATAGGTTTTAATGGGTAGGCTACAGAAAGCCTCTCATCAGGATGTTCCATTAGTATCATCTGTCAATAGTGCAGATTATGTGAGTGAACCTTTTGTGCCTAATAATTTTGCAGAAGATGGTTCTTATCCTAAGTCTCCGGTTGTTATTTATTTCTACTTCTCTTCTTTATTTTTATTTTCCTTTTTGTCTTTTAGTTTGATTTAATTATTTTGGTCTGTCTTATTTCTTATTTTTGTTTTGCAGGAACTATCTAGTGATGAAGGAGGGCTCGACATGCAAAGTTCTTTTGACGTTCTATCTGAATCAAGTGTGTTTTGTGTTTTCCTGCCCATTTTAATAATTTTGATTTTTGGTATTTACTTTTGGGTGACCCTTTTGTTTTTTTCATTTCAGAAAGTAAAATGCTTGAAGATGAAATTATCATCTGCTTCCAGGAGGAATGTGGTTAGTTCCCCGTAATTGTTAATTTGTTGTGTAATTCACGTTCTCAGAGAATGTTAATATGCTTGTAGACGATATTTCCTGTAGTAATTTGTTCTATATTTTAACTTCCTGGCATGTAATGTTTCTATTTGTTTGTTACTTTTTAGTGATGTAGGTACTTGTGATTTTTTTTTAGTTATTTGCTATGGTGTTCTAGTTGTTGTCATTGTATTTTTCCCATATGTGTTTCACTTCTGTAATTATATCAGTTTTCTTCAAATTTGCACTGGAATTTCCTGGCATTTACACTGGAAATTTCTTTGATACTTACAGTGTAATTATATCAGTTCTCTAGAAGTCTAATTTACACTGGAATTTCCTGGGATTTACAGTGTAAATTAATAGGTACTTACAGTGTAATAAATTCAACAATTTTTACAAGCCTAATTTACATAGTGATTTACACTGGGATTTCCTAGGATTTACACTGGAAATTACTATGTACCTACAGTGTAAATACAACATATTTCAGAGTAGACAGCAAATTTTTCTGTAATTTCAGAGTTTTGCATTTTTCTAGTGATCAGCATAGTCTCCTGTTGTCTCTGGGTTTCCTTTTGTAAGTAGTTTCTCTAATGTAATAGGTGCAGCAGGGTCAAGGGATGAAAAAATGGTGAACCTGATGAAGGGGATCAAGATTATTTGCGGTAGGAATTTGTTAAGAGTGTTCCTGGCCTGTGAATCCTGTGATCCTCCTTGCTCCTGTCCAGGTACCTCCCCACACCTTCTCCCATGGCTATAAGATTCTGGATCTGCCATGGTACAGTTCTTTCATCTTCCTCTACCACTTCTCCCATGGCGGAGTCTCCGTTTTAGGGTGTGCTAGGTGAGATCTGTCCAGGGAGAAATGTATGTGTAGGGCCGCTGGGATTTTTTCAGGGGTTTGGCACTTGCGTGAGATGCAAGTTCAAAGACAGCTGTGCGTTCTGTTTTGTGTTCAAGTGCCGGGTTGTGTTTATTCGGGTTTATTTCCTGACCCGTTTACTTTTGAAATACAGCTACATACAATTCAGACGGGGGTTGGTCTTGGACATACAAGTGGCATGTTGTTATTAGTCAGAATTTTTGAATGTTTTCCAATTGTAAAACATTCAAACGCTAAATAGACACTCCCCAAAGATAAGATCGACCTTCTTCAACTTATATCGAGCTAGTGCTTGAAAGATCTAATTTAAGTACAGGAGAGACAGTAAAGCAAATGAGTAAGGCTACAAAGAAACTTTGCGAATGAGTAAACTAAAACTGTACACATGTTTTTCAACTCCTCCTGCCTTCAAATCTTGTTGCGGAGCTTGGACGGCGCGACGAGAGGGTTCTGCTGCGCGATCTGCTCCCGGCCGACCTTCTTGTAGTCGAAGCCGCACGCGTGCCCGTCCACGTAGCGGTGCAGCGAGCAGAAGGTACCACCGCAGCGGCACGCGAACCCCAGCAGCCCCACCCTCT
>NW_024119663.1:0-10985 GCF_003073215.2 Triticum urartu
TTCATCCTTGAACGGGAGCGTGCACCACCTGCCTAGGCCGCGCGCGCGGGCGAACGTCTGCCAACCGCGGGCCAGGGCTATGTTGCCCGCGGCAAAAGTCTCGACTGCGACCCAGGAGGCCTCGCTGCAGCAACCATCCGCCTACAACCAGAGCCCCCCTAGACCAGGGGTCGGCAGCTCAGCGACAAAGAAGCGCGGAAGCTGGAGCCAGTTGCCGGCCGGGTTTTCTGACCAAACAACGAACTCCGGCGATGCCTCCGCTGAAGTGTGTCGTGGCGCCGCCTCGACGGTGGGCCACGACAGGGGTCGCAGCGTGCTTGCGCGGGTGGCCGCGACCGCACTTGGGCACTGGGGAACTAGGGCCCTCGCGAGGGGTCTTACCCTTCTCGGCGGCAGAGAACTTCCTTTGAGGCGCCATCGGAGGCACTGCAAGAAATGGAGCAAGAAGGAGGAAGCAAGCAAGGAAGAGATGGGCAACGGGGGCTCCGCCCCACTCCCCATTTATAGCAAGAGAAGGCCAACCGGCGTCCCCCACGATCGCAGGTAATGATGGTTTCCCTTGCATGTTGCAGGGACTTGTCAAGTCGTGCAGTAGCCAAGGCAACATGGGGAAGCGAAGACGCCCACGTCCAATCAACCGCCACGCATCAACCGAGGCCGCAGGCTTTTGTGGCCCGCGGCGCTTCGAGCTTGACCCTTGGCTTCGCTGTGAAGCCAAGCCCGCGCGCACCTTGGGCCCGGGGGCTACTGTCGGTGTCCTGGGAACGCGGGTCCCCAGACTTGCCTGCCTGCGGCCTGCGGCGTGGCTGAGCCAGCAGGCCGTACAACCCATCTTCACCAACAAAGCACCCAATCCCCGCGCGAGGGGCCAAGCCTCGCGAGGCGGACGACGCAAGACCTCCTCTGGAGTGGCCTAGCTAGGCAGGCTCAAGAGGAGCGGAGATATCAAGGTGAGGCGAACCTCACAAGGCTCTCGTGATGTGAGCCGTGACGATCGACACCAGGCGAGCGCCAGCGCGCACAGCGTCCTTGTTTCCTCTTTGGTGCAAAGGGGGCAAGCGCAGCCGCGGAGTACCGAGGCCATAGGCAAAGGTTGCCATTTCGGTGCAACAAGACCAAGACCATGGACTGCAAGACGGAGGTCACCGTGGAGCCCAGAACAGTGTCACCCCCAGAACTTTGTGCAGGCGAAGACTACTTTTGTCAGGATAGCTTGTACTAGTTGTCCCCCTTCAAATTAGCCCGCCATTGTTGGCTCCCTTCCTGCTCGATATTTGGGAAGAGGACCAGGGCCTATATAAGTAGAGCTAGCCACCATAGTAGGGGCATCAGATCTTAGCTTGATCCAACCCGATCGAGAGCCTACTAACAAGAACACCTCAACCTCAGGAGGCCGTTCTTCCCTTGTATTGTTCATCATCAGCCCAAGAGGCAATCCACCACCACCACACTGGAGTAGGGTATTACACCACAACGGTGGCCCGAACCAGTATAAACCCTATATCCATTTGTGTTGTGAGTTCATCGAGTTTGTCCGCGAGATCCTAGCGAGCTAGAGCGTAGATCGGTTGAAGGGAAAGACTTCGCGCGCACCCCAGTGTTTGAACCTTAAGGGTTTTTCGGGACCCCAACCCCGACACTCCTAGAATATCTTTCCAACAGACACATGAAACGACATGGGATCTATCATATGTTTGTTTCTGGCTTATTTTGCTAGCCAGTCCTTTGTTTTTGTTTTGAGTTGTGGTATTTGAGTTGCTTCATTGTCAAGTGTTGATTCCATACCTTTTCCTAAATGGTGTTCTCATATTCCTATGTGAATACTAGCCCTTCTTATTTATCGAGATTGCCATCTCAATTCTATTTCCAACCGGTGCGTTTCTCTTCGAGAAGATCCCATCATTTTCCCATTCGCAAGATCACCTCTCAGTTTTCTCAACGGTATCCATTCCATTTGCCCAAGTTGTCTTTCTTTTCCCGCCCTCCCTCCCTTTCTTTTTCTTCAAGGACTCAGATATCTTAATCAACTTTCCGTTTTTATTCATGTGAAGTCTCTTCATTTTTTTCATCCATGTTCTTATTCGGTGATTCTCATGAAGATGCTAAGGGAGCTTCAAGTTCATCATTCTTCATTCTCTTTCTTCTTCGGTGGATTCAATTCAAGCTTTGTTGATCATATTCTTTTCCTTGTTTTAAACGATTTCTCATGCCGGTGCACTTATTAATCATCCACCTCTTGCTATTCATGTTTATCTGGAGTGTTGAAGATATCCCAGAAGATTCAAGTTTCTATTCATAATCCTTTCAAGCTGTTTCGAGGTCTTACCTTATTCAAGCCATTTAATTCAACCGGCGCAATCTATCTTTTAAGTCATTCAACGGTGTTTCTTTTGAGTGGGCCCTAACCCACAGGTCTTTTTCCAGGATCTTACCTGACTCTTCTAATTCTTTCTGGAGTTATTCTCAAAGTCATTTCAAAGTTGACGTAAGAATGAATTATCATCAGTCATATGTCTTTCTCCAAGATCTTTCAAATTCTTTTCATTGTTGATTCAACCTTTATATTCATCATTATTCCAGAGTGTCTCAACAATTCATGGTGGTGTTTCTCATCATCATTCTCGGGTTTGTGAAGACCAAAGAAGAGTTTCTTCTAAATCTTGTCCGTTCTCCCGGAGAATGGTGGTGATAGCATATTGCCATCCTCTCATAATTGTTTTCGATTGTGAGAATTCTTTTCACCCATCCGGAGTAATTCAGGAGTCTTTTCAGTTTGATTCTCCGGAGCCCATCATCTCAGAATTATTCATTCTCAGCGTGTAGCTATCGTTCTCCAAATCTTACCGGTGAATCGTTCAAATATCCTCTAATCAGCTCGGGATCTCTTCGTTCACTTGTATCTAAATTCTCTCAAGTATCTACGTTCATTTTCTAACTCTTCTCAGTGTCTCTCTATCTTTTCTTCGTTCATTTTTAATTCTTGCAGTGGTTCTTTCAACATTCCTTTTCCATTGTTATCGTATCAATTCATTCGTTGTTTCCAAATCCCACTGGTGGTTCCATCAATACCTTCTCAAGTTTACACTATATCTATCTTAATCCTTTCTACGAGAATAAGTAGTATGCCAAATCTGTTGCTTGTCATCAATCCAAATTGATGAAGGATACGCATAACGTAATTCTTATTATTGTTTCATCCAAGTGATCTAGTTTCTTCTTTCCGGGGTTTGTTCGTGGTATCGATTTCTCGGTTCGAGGTGCTTCACCTTTTCTTTCCGGAGTTCCAAGTTTTCCGCATTATCTCATCGCGAAGCTCCATCTAAATCATCGCAAGGCTTCACCTTGTGTTTTAAACTTGTCTTTCTTTTATCATCCTTTTATTACCGGAGTTCTTCATGGAGGCTCTATATGGTGGTTCACCAAAAATTTCTTTCATTCTCGAAGAGTTCTTCAAGATTCTTATTGGAGGAGCTCAAGCATTCTTCATCTTACATTCAAGTGCAATTCTTTCTACCTTATCTTTTGAGGTGGTGTTATGTCATTCTTGACAATTTCCTTTCGTGTTTCATGATTCGCAAGCCTTAAGAATGAGATATTTTAAACCCATCATTTTCTCTTCGTTCAGGAGATCCTTTGCAACCCATCAATCTCTTCATTGGAGTTATCTTGGGTTATATTTCACCTAAAGCCTTCCCTAAGGATTGTTGCTATTTATGGTGCTCATAAATGACTCAAGTTCTTCATTTATCCTCCCGGTGAAATAAGTTTCTCGTCTCCTTGTTCATATCAATCCAATCTATTGTTTCTGTTAGTGGCAGAATTTCACCTCAAGATTTCGAGATGTTTTCCATAAGCCCACTACAAGCTTATTCTTTTCGTTGTTGGTTTTCCAACAACTCCATTATAACCTTCTTGTAAGGGTTCCTTCCAAGATCATTTATGGCAGTAGTTGGCATTTTCATCTCCACTCTTTTATTACAATGATCTAGCTTATATTCTTTTGTTCCGGAGGCATTGTGATGTTGCTATCTTCACTCATCATCTCGGGTTGTGAGGACCGTGTTCTTATCCATTTTCAACCGGAGTGTTGTGCCCTCTTTTCAAGTTCTTCACATTCTGTCAAGTTTTGCCTCCCTTCTCAACCGGAGTACTGTCTGAAATCTTTCTTACGCCTTGTGCCATTCTGTCAATAGTTCCGGAGGCAGTGTGTTGTTGATTTCATCAAGTATCCTCTCATCTTGTCAAGTTCATATACTATGCCTTCCATTTCCAACCGGAGTGTTGTCATAATTGATCTTTATCGTTCCTTGTACATCTCGTTTCAACTAGAGTGCTTGCATGTACTTCTTATCCATTGCACCCCTTTTCTTATGTCTTTCAACCTACAAGGTTCTAGTAATGTTCCTTGTTCCTCTTTTCTAACAGAGTGTTTTCAACTTTGTTCATCTTCGTTGTATTCTTTCTTTCAATTTGTGCAACCTCTCAAGGCTCGTGTTTTCACTCGTTTGTCCAAGAAGCAACTTAGTTTTACCTCTTCTCTTCCTCTTCCGTTTCTCTCCGGTGCCATCCTTAGATCTCGTGACGAGATCCTCTCGTAGTGGTGGAGTGTTGTGACGCCCCGAGTGTGATGCGCCAGGTGTCTTCTAGTTATTCGCCGTCGTTGCCATGTCTTTTGCTTGCGTGTTGCATCTTGCCATGTCATCATGTGCATTGCATCATCATGTTTTCAAAATTTGCATCCGTCTGGGTTTCCCCAGTTCTTTTCGTTGTCCGTTCTGAGCCCAGACACACTTGCACGCGCCCGCGACACGTCAAAAATATTATTTTATAAGTGGCCGGAAAGTGTTCTTGGAATGGGATGACAGTTGGCATGCGGTGTTGTTATGTTGTCAGTAGATCGTCTGCCAAATTTCATCGCATTCGGAGTCCGTTTGATGCCCCAACAGATAACTATAGCGGCTTTATAGTCGCTCAAAACGTCGGACGTTTTCGGTCTCCGAAAACTGTTGCCGGGCTTTCCCTCTCTTTCCTCCCTAGACCATCTACACAGTCCACTACCAACCGCCAGACCCAACCTAACCCTCACCGCATCCGGAGCCGTCCGATTGTTATCGGAGGGCCCCGAAACCCCTCCTAACCACCTGACCCCTCTTTGCACAGTGCATCAACCCCTCGCGTGCGTGTCCAAAACTTACCCGAACTCGACCCGGGTAGTCGTCACCGTTGGGTCCGGATCATCCCCAAACATCTGGAAAATATCTTCATTTTATTTATTGGACTTCCTAGCCTATTTTTTCCCGACCGTCTAATTTCGATCGGAGGGACTGGATAGCCCTACCCTAATCTCATTGCAATATATATAATGGGCAACCCTAGAAACTAGGGATCCTATCCCATCCATCCATCCAATCCCTCACCCGCCGCCGCCACTCTCTCCCTTGGGATCCTCCCAGATCCCCTCCTCCTCTCTTCCCGCAGCAACCACTGCTCCACCTCGTCTTCAGCGCCGGGCCAACCAGCGCTTGCCCTTCCACCATCACGCACCAGGGAGAGGAGCCCCTGTGCGCCTCATCCTCGCACCCGAGACCCCAACTGACCCAAGCTCCTCCTCCAACCAGAACCCCATCACCAGCAGTCAGCTGCGTGCCCGCTCGAGAGGAGCCCGAGGCCTCCACGCTGGAGCCACGAGCGCCACCGCCGCTGTTCAGAGCGTCGCCGTGCTGGAGATGAGTGCACCGCTGCCCATGCTTCTTCTCCCTCTCCTCTCATTCGTTTCTCTTGGCTCTCTAGCTATCTACCTTCAATTCTCTCTCGTTCTCTGCACAGGGAGCCCCCGAGGAGTTGTGCCAGCCATCCTCGCCTCCCGCGCTCGGACGTCGTCGTCCTCGACCAGTTCCGACTTCTTCGTCGGTTTTGCTGGACCCTGTAACATCCCAAATTTTCAATTTGGAATGTTATACATAGATCATCCATGCATATCATATTTTACTGCATTTTGTTTCGCGATCCTCGAAATCCTAAGAAACTCAAGGACCCTCGGAGAGAGTTGGGGATTTCATTGGAGTCATATTTGAATTTTATCAAATATTGAAACGAGGATTTTGGATTGGAGGAAAATTATTAAAACCAAAATCCTCGTTTCAATATTTGATAAAATTCAAATATGAAAGCAATGAAATCCCCAACTCTCTCCGAGGGTCCTTGAGTTGCTTAGGATTTCGAGGATTGCGAAACAAAATGCAGTAAAATATGATATGCATGGATGATCTATGTATAAAATTCCAAATTGAAAAATTTGGGATGTTACAGACCCCGCCGCCCTATGTCGTCCTTGTCGTCCTCCCGCCGGTGAGCCATGACAGCAGCACCTCCTCTGCCTTCCTCCTCTGGCGGTTGCTCTCTTCTCACGTATCTCTCCCTCTTGATGTTTACGACTCCGGTGACCTCTCTCAAACCCGTCGTCTCCGACCGGATCCGCTGTGGATCAAGCCCTCCCGCTGGTTGCCTCGCCCCCTTGCATTCGTGGGCTCTTTCGTGGCCCTCTGCACCACGACCGTGGCCCTCCATCCTCTGCTTCGAGCAGGAGGACGAGTGTGTCGCCCCTGCATTAACCCGCTCCTGGTCCTGCCTCGCTTGACCACGCCTCCCCATCTCGAACGGCCCAGCTCCGCAGCGCCACCCTGGCCCAACACCGAATCCGGCCTTTGGCCCAAAGTGAGCAGATCCCCTCCAGCCCCTCTACCCTGTGCATGTTGAGCCAGCCTTTGTTTCGGCCCGTTTAGGCTTTTTTCCTGCCTGTGAATTTGTCTATTAATCAGAGAACTGCAGTTTTTCAAAAAACCCCTTAATGTTCATGCATATAATAACTAACAAACCATGCATCGGATTAAAACAACTTATATATGAAAAATGCTTAGATTTTCGTCTAGTTTCATAATATGCCACTTTCATCCATGTTAAAAATGTTTAAAATGATGTTTGTGTAACTTTTCTCATATGCCATGCTAAAATGATTTAATTCATAACTAAATAACTGTAGCTCCAAACTTAACAAACTTTATATGTAAATGGGGTGTAAAAATGCCTAGTTTAACATGGTGACATTACTTTGCATGTTTAATAACTCTAAAATTGTGTATAGGGCAGAACAGTACCAACCTTAGAATATGCACATGGGGATTTTCTGGAATTGTTGTTTGTTATTTCCGGCCTCATTTAAACTTGCCTAAATAATTAGTTTAATTATGCTTCACCCCTTGCCATGCTAACCAACATATAATATTGTTGAGTACATAACCGGGAGTGAACTAAATAAGTCATGTGGTGTTTTCTTCAATATGCAACTCCGTTGCATATTGCGCTCCACTAAATTTGTAGTTTTGCTTGTGCACTTTGCCATGTCATGCCTCATTAAACCGGACATCCATCATGCCATGTTTATGTGATGGTTGTTTACTATGTTGTTTGCTCTTTTCCGGTGTTGCTCCTTCTTGTTAGTTCCGGTAACGTCGCGTGTGTGAGGATCCGTTCGACTACGTCCATTTGTCTTCATCATGGACTCGTTCTTCTTCCTTGCTGGATCTCAGGCAAGTTGACCATACCCTCGAAATCACTTCTATCTTTGCTTGCTAGTTGTTCACTCTACCGCTATGTCGCGCTACCTACCACTTGTTATATCGTGCCTCCCATATTGCCATGTCAAGCCTCTAACCCACCTTCCTAGCAAACCGTTGTTTGGCTAAGTTACCGCTTTTTCTCAGCCCCTCTTATAGCGTTGTTAGTTGCAGGTGAAGTTGAAGATTGTTCAATGTTGGAACATGGTTATGTTGGGATATCACAATATCTCTTATTTTTAATTAATGCATCTATATACTTGGTAAAGGGTGGAAGGCTCGACCTTATGCCTGGTGTTTTGTTCCACTCTTGCTGCCCTAGTTTCCGTCATACCGGTGTTATGTTCCTTGATTTTTCGTTCCTTGCGTGGTTGGGTGTTATGGGAACCCCTTGACAGTTCGCTTTGAATAAAACTCCTCCAGGAAGGCCCAACCTTGGCTTTACATTTGCCTAACAACCTAAGCCTTCTTCCCTTGGGTTTCCGGAGCCCGAGGGTCATCTTATTTTAACCCCCCCGGGCCAGTGCTTGTTCCCCCCCCCCCCCCCGGGCCAGTGCTCCTCCGAGTGTTGGTCCAACCTAGAGCCACTTGCAGCGCCACCTCGGGGAAACTTGAGGGCTTGTTTTATCTGTACGTAGTGTTCATCTGGTGTGCCCTGAGAACAAGATATGTGCAGCTCCTATCGGGATTGGTCGGCAGATCTGGGTGGTCTTACTGGTCTTGTTTTACCATTGTCGAAATGTCTTGTAACCGGGATTCCAAGACTGGTCAGATCTTCCCGGGAGAAGGAATATCCTTCGTTGACCGTGAGAGCTTGTGATGGGCTAAGTTGGAACACCCGTGCAGGGTTTTAAACTTTTGAAAGTTGTGCCCACGGTTATGTGGCAGATGGGAGTTTGGTAATATCTGGTTGTAGAGAACTTGACACTTGACTTAATTAAATGCATCAACCGCGTGTGTAGCCGTGATGGTCTCTTTTCGGCGGAGTCCGAGAAATGAACACAGTCTTGTGTTATTTATGAACATAAGTAGTTTTAGGATCACTTCTAGCTTCTCGACTGTTGCGTTGCTTCTCTTCTCACTCTTATTTGCGTATGTTAACCACCATATTTTCTTAGCGCTTGCTATAGATCCACCTCATTACCCTATCCTACCCATAAGCTTAAATAGTCTTGATCTCGCGGGTGTGATATTGCTGAGTCCTCGTGGCTCACAGATACTTCCAAACAGTTGCAGGTGTCGATGATGCCAGTGCAGGTGATGCTACCGAACTCAAGTGGGAGTTCGACGAGGACCTTGGTCGTTAGTACGTTTCGTTTCTTGATGATCAGTAGTGGAGCCCAGTTGGGATGATCGGGAATCTAGCATTTGGGGTTTATCTTCCTTTTTATTCAGATTTGACTGTAGTCGGTCTTTGAGTGTATTTGGATGATGTATGGATTATTTATGTATTGTGTGAAGTGGCGATTGTAAGCCAACTCTTGTAGCGACTAGACCTCAAATGGTCCAATCTCTGTGCTCAGGTGTCATCCCTGGATCAGTAATGCTGACACCACACAGTACTTGAAGGATTTATATCGGAGTAGCAATCACACACTTATTACATCGAGTGTCTCAAAAGAGAACTTATTACAATAAATATGGCTTAAGGCCATCTAATAACGATAACAGCGGAAGGCTTGGAAGATAAGTGAGTCCATCAACTCCAACGGCATCACTAAGTATAGAACCACGACCTAAAAGGCACCTTACTCGTCGTCTGAAAAGTCTGCAACATGAACGTTGCAGCCCGAAACGGGTCAGCACATGGAAGATGCTAGCAATATAACACATAGAGAGCAATGAAAGGAATAAGACTATACTATATGCATATTTGGCTGGTGGAAAGCTCTATGGTTACAGTTTTGCGTAAAGCCAATTTTTCCCTACTGCAAAGGAATAAATTTGTATTTAACTATCATGGTAGTTGTTAAACATTGAGAGTGGTTGACGGCATTCTCAATCCCAATTAAGCATCATCATTAAAAACCCAACAATATTAATTTAGAGTAACATGATGAGATTCACATGATAATCCAAGTACTAGATACTCAAGATGTCCATAATCGGGGACACGGCTAATCATGATTAGTTTATACATTCTGCAGAGGGGTGCGCACTTTTCCCCACAAGACTCGATCTCCTCCGTTGGGATTCTCGCACTACATGGTGTTTGAGAAATGGATGACCGAGACATAGTCTTTCAGAAGCGCTAGCACCTTACGATCGGGTAGACTGTTACACCTACTTTCCCCTACATCTGCTAGTCTACCACTGTAAGAGTTCGCACAACTTAGTCAACTATGCTAGAGCCCATAGTAGCTTGTGGCTGCGCACGGAAGTTTCTAGCATGAATAATCTCATGATCCCTTTGAGCCTGGGTGGCGGTCCAAAAGAAAAACAGGCAATCACTGGAATACCCAGGTGCCTCAATCCACCCAGATGTGTATTTAGGTTGCCACCTTAGATAAACCATTAATTTAACAAACTCACATCTGTCATGGATTTCACTCACCCAATCCACGTCTACTAGCATAGAATGGCCTAAGCAAACATAGAAGTAACTCCCAAAGGTTTGAAAATAAACAGGTAATAGGTGCTACCTCAACTACTTCCCAAACCCACAACTTAATTAAATCCTAATCATGCAATGTGTGAGGATTGATCTAATGCAATAAAAACTGAGTAGTAGGAAGTATGATCAAAGTGTTACTTGCCTTGCTGATGATCCGCAAAACCTAGCGATTCGAAGCAGCAAGCGGCGCACTCCGGGTACCCTATCGCAAACAAACAAGCATACAATAAGTACTCAACTAATGCACAGGTAAAACTCAAATAAGAGATCTAACCAGAAAATTCAACTTAAGAACACCGGTTGGCAAAAAGAACCAAATCGAACGAAGCAACGAAAGACAAACGGCAAAAGAAACATGCTTCATTTACTATTCTGGATCTAGGGAAATTTTTATAGAGGCAAAAACTTGTTTGAGTTGGTTAAATGGAAAGAGGGTTTCAAGACGAAACTCCAGGCGCTTGAATCGCCTGATTCCGATAAACGAGCGAAAAGTTATACTAGAACAAAAATCAGATCAGGAATCGCGATCAGAAAAATCGCGGATTTAATCCAAGAAAAAGAAAAACGACAAACAGATTAACAAACGAACGTTCGTTATCTAGATCTAAACAATGAACGCGTTCGTTAAAACGAACGAACGAGCGAACGCTTGCTAAATAAATAAACCGGAAAAACCGATCTATCTAAAAAACCGAAAAAAACGGACGGAAAACCGAATGGTTTTCTCGAGGAAAACCGCCGGCGGCGGGGCAGCGGCC
>NW_024119664.1:0-41367 GCF_003073215.2 Triticum urartu
CGATTTTGACCGGGTAGTCTCCCTGGTCGCGTCGCGTGTAGGGAATCGGTGCTAGGTGGCGTACATGCAGGCCCCATACACGCAACGCAAACAAGCTTTGACCAGTTTTCCACACTGCCCACTCCCAAATTCGCCGCCAGCTCTGCCTCTGAATCCGGCCATCTCCACCACTAATCATCAGCGCTCCAAAGCACTGGTGCAGCCTGACATGCTCTCAGTGACTGATTTCGTCTGCAGCGGCAGCCTCAACTTCTCGCTTCTGCACGGTCTCCCGCGGCAAACCCTAACCGTGGACCTGGCAGCGTGCCTGCGTGCGTGTTGGCGGTGCGTCCCTATGAGGCCCTGGATTGAGGTGTGCGGTGATTTTGGGGAGATGTAAGGGCGCCTGGTGGGGGCGATTTGGGTAGTGTTCGGGTAGAGCTCTGCCACCAGCGCGCCGGGCTACGGACAGACAAACTTGACGTTTGGGACAGATATGGGGTGTCCAGCTGTACATGCTCAAATTACAATTGCAATTGATTTTTCTTTCTTTCTATTTCACGTCCAGAGACGAAATATGAATCGGTTTCCATGTCAAAGGAGCAAGTAATACGCTACCAAGTCGGTTTCCGTACCAAAAAGAGTCTATCCATCTATCTATCTATACATATACAGAGGAGGCCATATTAATATATACTCTTTATTGAAAAAATCTCTACAGAGGAGTACTTACCATATAATAAGACACGTGTGTGCTGATTTAGTCTGCCGTGCCGTACGTACACTACACATATCATCTTGGATTCAAACCCTAGGCAGGCGATCGTCTCCCCGCCGGCCGCAGATCATGTCAACGTCCGAGGTTTTGTCTGCCCTGCGCGCCGCCGGCCTGCAGCCGATCACGGCTTCCACCGCCCACGCGACGCAGGAGACTGGTTTCCACGTCTTCAGGATCCATGGATTCACGGAGAAGGTGGCCAATGGTGTGTCGGTCGTGTCAGACAAGTTTAGCGTCGGCGGCCATGACTGGCGTATCAAGTGCTTTCCGAACGGCAGACTAGAAGCGGACGAGTGCCATATCTCGCTCTTCCTCATGCATGACAGCCACACCAAGACCGGCGACGCCACCGCAACTTACAAGATAAGCATACTCGACAAGGCCTGGAAGCCGTCGTCGCCGTGCACTTTTAACTCTTCAGAAGGAAACCGCTTCAGGGGCACTGGTCATGGCTACCCAAAATTCATGAAGCTCAAAGATTTGGACAAGGAGCAGCACCTCAAGGATGACTGCCTGTCTGTCCTCTGCGACGTCTCGGTCCACTACACCCATGAGCCTAATGCGGTCGCGTCCATCACGTCAACACCCGGGCTCTTGTGCGCCATCCACGCCGAGACCCGTCAGCAGATCACCGCCTCCACCGTCACCGCGAGGCAGGCGACGGGCTCCCACATCTTCAGGATTGAAGGGTTCTCGCGAGTCAGGGAGATGGTGGCCAATGGCTCCGCCGTCACATCAAGACGATTTAGTGTCGGCGGCCATGACTGGCGTATCCAGTGCTACCCAAACGGCGACGAGAGAAACTCCAAGGGCTGTATCTCCCTCTACCTCATCCGGCACGGTAAGATCGGCCACGCCACGGCAACTTACAAGATGAGCATACTCGACATGGAGCTCAAGCCATCATGCACTAAAATCTCACCACAAGGCCTCCGCTTCACAAACTATTGGGGCCTCCTTGTGTACGATTATGGGGGCTGGGAAGAATTCATTAAGCACGAAGATCTGGACAAGGAGAAGCACCTCAAGGACGATTGTCTGTCCATCCTTTGCGATGTCACCGTCGACCTCGGACATCACACTACCGACTACGATGGTGAGATTGTTGCGGCCGAGGAACCCATAGTGACGCGGAAAATGGACTTGAACAAGCAGGCAGGCGTAAAGACTAAGGTGAGCGACAGACACACAATGGACGCACACTGGTGGCAGCGGCTGTTCTGTTGCTTCACCACGATTTGAGTGTCAACTAGCATAGCCTTCTAGGGCTATGCTTCCCTTCTATTTGATTATCTACAAGTATATGTTACCTGTTATATGTCTGAGTATCTATTATAAGTAGACATTTGTCTCTAAGTATCTATATTATACACAAGTGAACTTTTTCGGTAACTTTTGGACTTGTCAATCCCGATTCTTCCAATTGTTCTTGCCTTAGGGCATCTCCAACACTATCATAAGTAGGCCCCTGCAATATAACATACGAAGACCTGTTTCATGCGCTTGTTGCATTTTGGTGTAGTGGTCGTGCTTGTTACAATAGCATGTCACTTTCTGGATCCGCCCTGCAGCCGGTTATCAGTCGCTACTAGTAATACTATCGGAGACACTCCAAAACTGCTTGCAATACTGACATGAACCTTGAATAGTTTCAACTGAGCAGTTCAGCTAAGGTCATCTGGGCTACAGAGCATTATGGCGACTTACGTAATGCATCTTTATTTCTTTAAAAATTTGTTTTTATACTCCCTTTAATCTATATAGCAAACTAATGCAACTACTGTGTACCCTTTTACTGTTATACATAGGAACATTCCGACTCCCGCCGTCAATCCACAGTACTAAATGTTTTAAATTTAGTGAACCGAACACCGAAACATGATGAGGATATAAATCTTTTAAATTTACTTATCTTTAATTGTAGTATGGTGGTGTTCCAAGTGTTCAGTTCAAAGGATCAGATGTTTTAAATTATCCTCACTTGACTCAAAAATCGTTGCATATGAACTGCATTGTAAAATCGTTGCATTCAGCATTAGTAGGTGCACCATTCTTTTTTCCGGGTGAGTAGGTGCACCATATGACATAATGAGTCGGCCGAGGACGGATTTGAGTGCTACATAATAAGAGGCTCAGGCTCAGCTTGGGGATTTTGCCCCCACTGATTTGTCAGCAAGCAGCAGGAAAAATTAACCACACAAGATCCATGCACATCGTTGGCAAAGCAAATCGTAAACAAGAATTAGCTACCTAGCAGCGGTAAGAATAGAAATAAATGACGCCAGGAATCGAGTACTGAGTCAAATCAGCAGCAACAAGGTTTACAACTTCGAGTCACCATGCTGTTCATAACCTGACCATTAACAATCTTAAGAGACAAGTAAGGTTGAAGTAGGTCCGAAATTCCAGAATACTAAATAAATAAGCAAAAGGCAACATTCAGATAAACATATTTCTTGAGTCACCATGCATCAGCATCGCCAAAAGACACCACCGCCATCCATCTCACCATGTCTCCAAGTGATCCTACAGGAACAAGATAAACAAGCGCACATCAATGAGCAATATAGTGCGTCGTCGGAAATCTGAGTCAAGTAGTCTACCATCTGATCCCAAAATATACGGTGCCACAAGGGTATTGATATATCATATGTGCACGCTATCAGCAGAGAACTGCCTCAGCAATATATAGCACAGTCAAAGAGTATTAGACTTTATAATGGTTCAGTATTTTCAAGTGAAATAGAATTGCAAAAAGGAAATCCTTTACAGCAACAGTGGATAGTAGATTCCTAGAACAATCCGTTAATTCAGTGTTCTCAGGTAAATAGGGCAGATTGTAACAGGATGTTATTAAAGCAATAAAACTCCCCATGTTTCCCGGCAAAAAAAAAAAGTGCTCCCAGGTCAATAAGAACTGCATACTAATCCAGGTTTTGAACGTACAAAGAAACTGTGGCAGAGCATTTTCTCACAATATGCATGGGCTCACCTTATCAAGTACCAAAGAAGGAGGCCACGCCATGATGTAGGGATGGATGGGCTTGTGATAATCTTCACATATCATTTTCAGCTCCGCTGTTTCGAGACAAAAGGATAACAATAACGGAGGAGCCTCCGACGGTATACCTGTCATATGCAGTACGCAGGTACACGACCCCATCGATAAGCTGCATAAGCCGCAGAATAATAAATTCATCATCCCCTTCTGAGAACTTAATGAACTGAGGAATCGTTCTCAAGGGAAATGTCTGATCCAGTATCCAGTAATTGAGGCCATCGTCAATATATTCGTTGCGTCTCCAGAAATAAACATTAAGCGAGCAATCACCCCACAAATCTGGAGAAACGATACAGGGCCTCCCATCCTTGGTATTACCAAGCACAAAAGCACACTCACGGTCATCTTGCTCTGCCAAGAGGGGCGGCAGATCCATTCTAGTGAACTGCAGCGTCGCGGTGTGTCGAGCACGTTCATGTATGGTTTCCCCACGTGGGTCCAATAGACAGAGCCATTCACCATCTTGCCGGTGAGTCCGATCGCGCTATCAGGGAACTTCTGCCACTCGGACTCGATGCTTCTCTCAGATGAGATGACGCCGACGTGTGCCAGATCGAAGTCAGTGTAGAAACACACCACCACGCGGGGTGGTACGCCGGGGTCCTCTTGGGAGGAGATAATGTGGAACTCGAAGAGTCGAAGTTTATGGCATCGAAGAAGAGGCGTGGCGGCGAGGGGAAGAGATGCAGTGCCTGCCTAAGAGGGTTGTAGGCAGCTATCTGCTTGGCCCTCCAGTTGAAGAGGACAACGTAGCCGTCGCGTCATCGTTCAATCTGCCACACGGGCGAGGCGGCTACACCACCCCCCTCTTCCTCGTTGTTCTCGTCTTCTTCTTCGTCCTCGTTGTTCCCATCTTCTACATCTGTGTACTCCTCCATGTGGTTCTCTTCCTCGCTGTTCTTGTCTTCGTCTTCGTCCTCCTCCGCTTCATGCTCGCTGTTCTCATTGTCTCCAATTGTTAAACATATACATTCCCCCCCAACCAATTCATACGGGCATTTTTTCCTGCGAATGTATTGATACTTATGCAAAAGCTGTAGTCCCGCCAATTTTTTTTCTATGAGTAGTCTCAACCAGATTGCTTGAGGTGGCCAAGTTTCCCTTCTTGGGGGGTTCCTAATCAGTTGAGCTCTGGCCCATTCTCATATGCTAATATTTTCTAGGAAGATCGCTAGTGTTGCACGAGCAGGGAATCGACGATGTCATTATACACTATTCTAAGGTGCTGGCCAGCTGGCTAGAGATGTGTGTGGTCACGACTCACGACCTAGTGGTTTTTGTTCATTTTCTTCACTCTACTGTCTTTTGTCCATTTCTTCCTAAGTCTCCTGTTCTGGTCTCTTATGTTGTTATCTATCATTTTCTCTATATATTCATTCTAAGATGAACAACTGACTTCTTACTATTCTTCTTGCAAATCAGTTTGTAGTGTCCTACTTAAGTGTCTAACTTCTAAAATTCAAGTTCAAAACTTAAAATTGGCTATCCTTTTGGTAACTATTCACTCTTTTTTCTTTAGTTTTCATTTTTTGTATATAAATAGGAGTGTCCTACTTAAGTGGCTCCAGATAGGCATGGCTGTTACCGAATCCTCATTCTCATCCGTCTTCAGTCTCGCCCCCTCTATTTTTTCAGTCTGTAGGTTGCTTGTCATTCTGTAGGCTTGCTATTTCATTTTTTTCATTTATCTGTTTTCTTGTCATTCTTCATTTATCTGCCTTGTTTTTCTTCATCTTGTCATTTATACAGGATGGAAAGTCTTCATTAATTTTCCTTGGCATTCATCATTTCTACTTCTTCATTTTTTGCAGTATCCAGTCTCTTTTTTTAGTCTGAGTTAGCATAGCTTTTTCAGCTAAAAATGATAGTAGATTAGTCTCTCATTTGTCCAACTTATTTTCAGTACTCTTCAGTCTCCATGTCGTCTTTTCTTAGTTATCAGTCCTTAGTTACCTTCATTTCTTAGTCTTCTTGGTATTCTTCTCAGTCTTATTATTCTTAGTTATTTTTATGAGTTCTTCTTTCTATCAGTCCTCTATTTCCATCAGTTATCTGCTTCGGATTAAGTAATCAAGTTCTTCAAGTCATATTCAGTGTGCGTTCCTCAGTATGATTTTTTCTTTCTACCAGTCTTCATTCTATCATATTTAATTATCATTTGCATCTTTCTTCAGTCCTATCTCTCATGGGTCTTGTCTTTTAGTAGATGATTATTTCTGTTGTGAACCTTATGTTCCTATAAGTGCTAAAAAATTTCAGTTTTTTGCACTGGTTTTTTTGTTAGATTATTTTCAGTTTTTAGTCGTCAGTATACCTAAGTATCAGTCTCAGTTCTCTTCAGCTATATGTTAAGTGGTTATTATTTCGCCAGTGTTTGTTCAGTATCTTAAGTGTCTCATTTTAGTTCTCTTTAGTTATTTGGTCAGTATTTGTTCTTGTCTATCAGTTTTAAGTTCAGTCATTTATTAGTGTACTTTCCATTCAGCTTATTATTTTCAATTTATTTTGTTGTTCTTGTATTTTCAGCATTCATTTTGAAATGGTTAGACTTGATATGTGTTTATAATTCCTATAGTTTAATTAGTTATCTGGTGAGTCTCTATTCTTAATTTTTCAGGCATCTTTTTGCTAACAAATAGTTTTTTTTCTGCCACATGTGTAGCAGTAATAGGGATGGTGTGCCCAATCTGCAAGTCCGACTGAGCTAGCCATCGCTCATCGGGTTTAAATTTTGGTGTTTGATTGTCTGAAGACATTGAAAGCTCAGTGGTAACTTAGTTTGTAATATGCTTAATTTATCAGTATAGTGTAGTTCCCTGTCATGGTGAGTTATTAATTTATCACTACAGTCTACTTCTCTGTTATGTTCAATTTTTCATTCATCACTCATTTATAGGAGGCTATGATGTGGAAATTACCACACCTCCCTGTATGTTTCATGATAGCATGATAGTTGTCCTGTTCAGTTAAACATTTCATTTCTTCTTTAGTTTGTGTATGATTTCATTTTTTTTCTTTTCAGATATAAACTTAGTCCTTTTAGCTGACAGAATTATAGTAACTTTAGCTTTTTCTTAGATTTCTTTTTTTCTAATTTTCGGTCATTACTTTTGTTGCATTCATTTTCTTTTTTAGTCTATCAATTTTTAGAGTTTAGCTATTTGTCAGTCTCATCTGCAAACGTTTCATGCCCCAACATGCATGAGGATAGCCTATCTTTTGTTCTTCCTTATCCTTTTTTTTTGCCTTTTTCTGCAGTTTATCCCATGCCACTCAATGGTCGAATTCAATTGCGCCACTGGCGACCGCATGCTTTTTGAGGAATGTGAGGGGTGCAAATTCATCACCGAGATCAGGAAAGAACACAGGAGGACCTGCATCTGTGGCGTTGGGTGGGAGGGCTTCATCAGGTTGAACAATCTCAGTGAGGGAGTTTTGCTCCGTTTTGTACTCGATGGACCAGTGCCAAAGTTGCATGGTTGCGCCAACTCCCAACCAGGTTGATCTAGCGCTTGAGGCTGCTGTGTTCACGGAAGACATCAAGAAGAAGGCAAGAGAGAGTGCAAAGCTGTATGAAACTCTACTGTGTTGACCAACGGATACATGGGGTGCCATTTGTGCATCTTTTTTTGTTCATTTTCAGTGTGACCATTCAATCCTTAGTTTTCTGGTCTCCGGTATATTCTTGTTGTGGTCAGTTTTGAACTAGAGAAGAAAGTTAAAGGGACATATAGCTAAGCGAGACTCTGATTCGCCCCGCCTCCGATGGCCTTTGCGCCGTGGAGGTGCGGAGGATCTCGGCCCCCGGCCGTCTGGAGGGACCCGTTCTCGTTTTTGTTAGGTTCACCATCTTGTTTGGGGTTGTGTAGTGGTGGTGATGTCTCTCAGTAGAAATAATGTCTCCCACGTCCTATCCCTGTTTTGATGGTGTGAATGTTAAACATTGTAATTGTGTCCGTGCGTGTATGTCTGTTGTAACAACCAGTTAGGCTAGAGATATGATCCCATGGTAGTTAGATAGATAGATTACTCGGAGATCAATCCTAAGCCTAACCAACTCTGTAGATCTCCTTGGCCTTGTGCCCTTATAAACACGCACGCGTCCCTGCAAGCTGGATACGCTGCATACGCTTAAGCCTAGCGATTTTACATGGTATACAGAGCTAAACTCTTCCATCGCATCTAGCTTCGCTATGTCTTCATCCTCCTCCGCCATGGCCATGCCCGCTCTCGCCTCCCTTGGCCACACCATCACCGAGAAGCTGAACCGGGAGAATTTTCTCGTCTGGAGGGCCCAAGTGCTGCCGCACATCAGGGCGGCCGGCATGATGGGTTTCCTGGATGGCTCTGTCAAGGAGCCCGCCGCTGAGGTCCAAGCGGAGACGGAGGTCGCCGGCAAGAAGACGGTCACCATCAGCCCCAACCCGGAGCACGCCATCTGGGTTACCCAGGACCAGCAGGTGCTCTCGTTTTTTATCGCAGCCCTTTCTCGAGAAGTCCTTCTGCAGGTCCGCAACTGCTCGACGGCCGCCGCAACTTGGAGCGCTCTTCTCTAGAGTTTCTCCTCGCAGTCCCGCGCTTGCATCATCCAGCTCCGGGAGCAGATCGGCCACACCAGGAAGGATGATCTCTCCACAGCTGCCTACTTCACCAAGATGAAGGGGATAGCTGATGAACTCGCCGCCGCCGGGAGGCCCCTGGACGATGATGATATTGTCTCCCACATCATCCAGGGTCTCATGCACGAGCCGGAGTACAGTGGATTTGTCTCTGCTGTCTCCACACGCACCATCACCGATCAGCCGATCGGCCTGAGCGAGCTTTTCTCGCTGCTTCTCGTGGCGGAATCACGGATCGCCGCGCAAACCTCCTCCTACTCCACCAACCTTGCTGCAAAAGGTGGAGGCCGCGGCAACAACAACCGTTCGGGGAACGGCAACAGCAACAACAACGGGGGCTCCTGTGGCTACAACAACACCAACACAGGGGGCCGTTTCTTCGACAACAACTCCGGCGGCGCTCCTCGTGGTGACCGCGGTGACCGCGAGAAGTGCCAAATCTGCAAGCTTGAAGGGCACGGGGCATGGCGCTGCAGGAAGCGTTATGATCGCAACTTCAACAACAACGTACGCAATCCTGCTGGGGGTGGTGGTGGCGGAGGCAATAGCGGTGGTGGCAATCACTCGGCCAACGCTGCTCACTCCTATGGAGTTGATACCAACTGGTATCTTGACACTGGCGCAACCAACCATGTGACGGGTGAACTTGAAAAACTTGCCGTCCATGACCGCTACACCGGCTCTGAGCAAATCCACACTGCAAGTGGTCAAGGTATGAACATTGCTCATGTTGGTCATTCAGTTCTATCTACTCCTCATGGCTCCTTAAACTTGAACAATATTCTCCATTCTCCACAAGCTGATAAGAGCTTACTTTCTGCCTATCAACTTATCAAAGATAATCATGCCTTTCTTGAAGTTTACCCTGAAACCTTTTTTGTTAAGGATCGGGCCACTCGGAGGACAATTCTGCAAAACGGGAGTAGGGATGGCTTGTTTCCTGTCTCCGGCCGCCAAGATGCTCCTTCTCATGGTCAAGTCCTTAGCGTGGTCAAACCATCCACTTCACGGTGGCATAAGCGCCCAGGACATCCTACTCTACCGGTGGTCCAGAAAATTCTTCGCGATTTTTGTCTTCTCGTGTCAAATAAAAAGGACCACTTATTGGTCTGTGATGCTTGTCAGATGGCTAAAAGCCATCAACTCCCTTATCCTAAATCTTTTAGTGAATCTCAAGCTCCTTTAGAGCTTATTTTTTCAGATGTGTGGGGTCCTGGACCCGTCTCTGTAGGCAGACAAAAATATTATGTGAGCTTTATTGATGATTTTAGCAAGTTTAGTTGGATCTATTTGCTCAAAAATAAGTCTGATGTATTTGAGAAATTTCGTCTTTTTCAACAACATGTTGAACGCCTCTTTGATTGTAAAATTCTTGCTATGCAGACAGACTAGGGGGTGAATACCAAAAGCTCAATTCCTTTTTTGAGCGCATTGGGGTCACTCATCACGTTTCCTGCCCCCATGCTCACCAGCAAAATGGCTCTGCCGAGCGCAAACATAGGCATATAGTTGAAGTTGGTCTCTCTCTACTTGCTCATGCCTTTATGCCTTTGAAATTTTGGGATGAGGCGTTTCTCACCGCTGTCTACCTTATTAACCGAGTGCCTAGCCGTGTCATCAAAAATCAGTCACCTCTTGAGCGCCTTTTTGGCAAGAAGCCTGACTACACCTTTCTTCGCATCTTTGGGTGTGCCGTATGGCCAAACCTACGTCCCTACAATAAGCACAAACTTGAATTTCGGTCAAAAGAATGCACATTTCTAGGTTATAGTAGCCTCCACAAAGGGTACAAGTGCCTCGATATTTCTACCGGTCGAGTCTATATTTCTCGTGACGTGGTTTTTGATGAGCATGTCTTTCCCTTCGACACACTACACCCTAATGCCGGCGCACAACTCCGCAAGGAGCTTGTTCTCTTGCCCTCTCATCTTCTCCCAGCATCCTGTTTTGATCAAGGGGGAGTACTAGATACTGATGATCGCATGTTAATGTCTCACAATAATACCTTTGACCAAAACTCTGATGCAAGCATGCAGGAAAACAGTGAAGAAAATGGAGAAAATGCACATGATTTTATGTATGCAGGCACCTATGATCTTGGCGCTGACTCTGATGCAGATCAGGGTGAATCAGCCTCGGGATCTGCCGCGACAGAGGCGCCAGGCGCGGCAGGAGAATCCGCCGCGGGATCACCGCGCATCCCTGATTCGTTGGCCAGGCGGGCCGCACCTGTGGCGGGACCAGGCGGGGCCCCAGCGCGTCGCCTCGGTCGGCCGCTTCCGTCGGCGGGGCCAGGTGGGCCAGCCTCGCGACTGGACCGCAGCGAGCCACGTCACCCGTGCGGGGCAGCGGACTCGGGTGTGGCGCGCGCCCCTGACCAACATCTGCGGCGCGCTTCTGGAGCGCCAAGTGGCAGTTCCACAGCGGACGCCTCTCCTATGCCTGATTCGCCTCGGATCCAGCAGGATATGCTACAGGAGTCGCCTGGAGGATCTTCTGTGGCAGATTCAGGGTCGCCTGTTTTACCTAATCGTCTCCAACAACACTTTGAGCGATCGGCGCCGCCTCCTCCTGCACCTGCTCACACCAGATCAAGGAGTGGTATTGCTAAACCCAAAATATATAAAGATGGTTGTATTCGTTGGGGTTCTTTTTGTGCAACAGGTGAACCGCAAAGTTTTGGTGAAGCCCTTGGTGAACCCCGGTGGAAAGAAGCAATGGATGAAGAGTATGCTTCCTTAATGAAAAATCGAACCTCGCGTTTGGTTCCACCAGTCAAGGGCAAAAACATAATTGACTGCAAATGGGTGTTTAAGGTAAAAAGGAAATCTGACAACACGATTGATAGATACAAGGCACGGCTAGTTGCAAAAGGCTTCAAACAGAGATATGGGATTGATTACGAGGACACGTTTAGTCCGGTAGTAAAGGCAGCTACCATCAGGTTAATTCTTTCAGTTGCAGTATCTAGAAATTGGTGCATCAGACAGCTAGATGTTAAGAACGCGTTTTTGCATGGTGTTCTGGAAGAGGAAGTGTTCATGAGGCAACCTCCTGGCTATGAGCATCCTAAGGCACCTCATTATATTTGCAAGCTTGATAAGGCTTTGTATGGGCTGAAGCAAGCACCTAGAGCCTGGTATTCTCGGCTCTCTTCTAAATTGCAGTCACTTGGATTTGTCCCTTCTAGAGGATATACCTCGTTGTTCTTCTATCACAGACGTGGGATAACTATTTTCATGCTCATTTATGTTGATGATATTGTTGTCACTAGCTCGTCCTCTAAAGCAGTTGAAGCCCTTCTTGCGGATTTGAGCAAAGAGTTTGCGTTGAAGGATCTTGGCAGCCTTCACTTCTTCCTTGGGATTGAGGTAAAAAATGTAAAGAGTGGAATTTTGCTATCACAAGAAAAATATGTTCAAGAGATACTCCAAAGAATGGGCATGAGAGGGTGTAAGCCGTCGTCTACCCCTTTGTACACTTCTGAGAAGATGTCTCTTTATGATGGTGAAGTACTTGGAGCAGAGGACTCTACCAGGTACAGGAGTATAGTAGGAGCATTGCAATATTTGACCTTGACTAGGCCAAATATTTCATACTCAGTTAATAAGGTGTGCCAGTTCTTACATGCTCCTACTACCACACATTGGACAGCGGTAAAGAGGATACTTAGATATCTTCAAGGAACAAAGAGTCATGGACTCAAACTTGGCAAGTCCAACTCAATGCTTGTAAGTGCGTTCTCAGATGCTGATTGGGCAGGTTGTCCTGATGATAGAAGATCAACTGGAGGCTTTGCAGTGTTTCTTGGGAGTAACTTGATTTCTTGGAGTGCACGTAAACAACCAACTATATCTAGATCAAGTACAGAGGCTGAATACAAAGGTCTAGCCAATGCCACTGCTGAGGTAATATGGGTACAGAACTTGTTAACAGAGTTGGGTATTCCTCACCCCAGAGCAGCATCACTTTGGTGTGATAATCTTGGTGCTACATACCTGTCTGCTAACCCTATCTTCCATGCCAGGACTAAGCATATAGAGATGGATTATCACTTTGTTCGAGAACGTGTGGCTGACAAGTTGTTGAACATCAGGTTTATACCTACTGGAGACCAAGTTGCGGATGGGTTTACTAAACCCCTCTCCTTGCGGCAGCTAGAGATTTTTAGGCACAATCTCAACTTAGATAAGTTGTGATTGAGGGGGAGTGTTAAACATTGTAATTGTGTGCGTGCGTGTATGTCTGTTGTAACAACCGGTTAGGCTAGAGATATGATGCCATGGTAGTTAGATAGATAGATTACTTGGAGATCAATCCTAAGCCTAATCAACTCTGTAAATCTCCTTGGCCTTGTGCCCTTATAAACACGCACGCGTTCCTGCAAGCTGGATATTGAAAGTGCGTTATATCGACTAGAGGGGGGGTGAATAGGCGATTTTTATGGAAGTCTTCAAAACGTGGAAGTTTCGAAGACAAACGATAAAGATAAACCTATTACCATGCAGCGGAAGATAGACTACACTAGGCAAACCATAGTCATGTATTCAATGAAGTGAAAGCACAATAACTAATAGCAGCAATGTAGTAAGGATCAGGTAGGAAGATATTATGAAGCCAAACAGAACACGCAGTCACTTAGTGAGGACAGAAGATAGTGCAATCATACAATGACTTCACAAGGACCAACAGTAAGTAAAGGGAAGGGAAGGATGAAACCAGTGACTCATTGAAGACAATGATTTGTTGGACCAGTTCCAGTTGTTGTGACAACTGTACGTCTGGTTAGGGCGGCTAGGTATTTAAAACTGAGGACACACAGTCCCGGACACCCAGTCCTGAACACGCAGCTCAGGACACCCAGTCCTCACCATATTCCCCTTGAGCTAAGGTCACACAGACCTCGCCCAATCACTCTGGTAAGTCTTCAAGGTAGACTCCCAAACCTTCACAGACTTCATTCACCGACGATCCACAATGACTCTTGGATGCTCAGAACGCGACACCTAACCGGCTGGAGGATTCACAGTCCTCAATTGTAATAAGTCTTCAGATCACACAGACAGGAAGACTTAAGTGATGCCTAACACTCTTTGGCTCTGGGTGGTTAGGGCTTTATCCTCGCAAGGAATTCTCTCTCAAAGGCTTCGAGGTGGGTTGCTCTCAAACGACAAAAGCCGTACTCTAACTCTGAGCAGCCAACCGTTTATGGTTGTAGGGGGTGAGCTATTTATAGCCACTAGGCAACCTGACCTGATTTGTCCGAAATGACCCTGGGTCACTAAGGAACTGACACGTGTTCCAACGGTCAGATTTCAAACACACACGGCAACTTTACTTGGGCTACAAGCAAAGCTGACTTGTCCGACTCTGGACAAGATTCGCTCTCATAGTCTTCACTCGAAGACATAGGTTTTGGTTAAGCATCACTTCAGTCATTCTGACTGGTTCTCTTGGACCCCACTTAACAGTACGGTGGTTCCTATGACTCAACAAGGAAGAAAAAGAACTACGGAAGATCTAAGTCTTCGAGCTCCATAGGCTTCATGCGATGTCTTCTCTTGTCATAGTCTTCAATGAGAATATCTTCATAAACCACCTTTGACATCAATGTCTTCATACATTTTTAGGGGTCATCTCTGGTAGGAAAACCGAATCAATGAAGGACTTCTACCTATGTTATCCTGCAATTCTCACAAACACATTAGTCCCTCAACTAGGTTTGTCGTCAATACTCCAAAACCAACTAGGGGTGGCACTAGATGCACTTACAATCTCCCCCCTTTTGGTGATTTATGACAAACTAGTTGAAGTTTTCAATAGGGAATATAATATGTGAAATTGTAAGAGGATAGGGAATTGTCTTCATAAGCTGTGAGGGCTCCCCCCGAAGATGTGCATATAAGTAATTTGCTTTTGGAATGCAAATGTACATGGCAGGTTGTGCTTGTGGAGATCCTCTTCAACTTATGATGACAATCCACTATGCATGTGAAGGTATGTGAAGATAATGACATGCATAATGGAAAATGGGACGTCTGCAAAATGATCTAAGTGCGGAATTTATCGTCGCACATGCGGAATTTATCATCGCATCACAAAGTGGCAAATAAGTAGCAGACGACCATTGAGTTTAAGTGTTACAACTCAAAGAACCAAATGTATCAAAACGAGAGTTGTAAACACGAAGCAAAATATAAAGCAACCGCCCATACGGACCCGCTTGAAGACTATCAAACTCATATGCTTCTCCCCCTTTTGTCAGTAAGGACCAAAAAGGTTTGAAGACATAGAGCATCTACTCGTTCCCATGAAGAGTATGTGAAGCAGCAGGGTCGTCGGTGGTGTTCGGCGGTGTAGAAGAACTTGGAGCAGTGTCGAAGCGTGCTGAAGGAGGTGGCGGTGAAGTAGCATCGTCTTCATCCTCGATCACTCTGGCATTCACAGTTGCAGCAGAGGAAGAGAACTCAGAGTCTTCAAGAGATGGAGTTCGTCGCAGCACTGCCCTTCGAGGAGGGATGGAGTCAAACTTGAAGCGTTCAGAGAAGCCATCCTCTTGAAGATCATCTTCAGAGCACATAAGCGTCAGCCCTTTCCATGTGTGTCGAGAGGTTTCATGTGCAACAAAGGCATTCTTGGTGGCAAGATTGCGAATGCGGTTAACATCCACCAAGAGGTTTTGCATTTGGCGCTTCAGCCAGTCATGATGTCTATCCTGTTTCTGATGAAGAGCCACCAGAAGCTCTCGGTCGTTGAGAACACGAGTGCGCTTCTTGGATTGTTGGGCAATTGTGCTATCGGTGGCTTCAGTAAGAGCAGGATGTGGTGCACATGTAGTTCCGGCCAAACGATACACACGAGTGACTGCTTCAACTCCTTCAATGTTCTGAGAAAAACTTTGATGCTCCGCATTCTGAAGACTTAGAGGTTCCTTGGCAGGATCAGGATAAATGGCTTCAACAGACATATCCACATCAGGCAGAAAGATCCGATGATTGCGAGCAGATGGCTGATATGAGATAGCGGAGTGGAGTTTAATCAGTCGCATTATCCATGGAGCGTAGAACTTCAAGCCAAAAAGATTAGAGCCTGATGCAGCAAGTTGGCGGATGAAGAAGTCCTGTGCATTGAAGCATTTGCCATGAAGAATATAGAAGACCAAAGTCTTCATTGCACCTTCCAGCTTGGCATGTGGAGAATGTCCTTTGATAGGCCAGAGAGTTCGCCTTATGATGTGATAAATAGTCCTTGGCAGATACTCAAGGTCTTCAACGAGGAACTCCTTAGGATAGGCAGCATCTTGTGGCAATGGCTTCATCATGCTGAGCATCTGACTCATGTTTGGTTCAGGCTTCTGAAAGATGCTCTCCATAGCTTCACTGTGAAGCTGACAGCCAGGTTCGTAGAGATCGCCAGGAGTGGGCAGACCAGTGAGCTCAATGATATCAAAGGCTTTGGCTTCGTGATGAACATTTCCTGTCATCCACTCCAGGACCAAGTCTTCGGATCTCTGTTGTATCCACGAATGTGAAGTGTGGCATAGAATTGGAGCAGCAGCTCTTCATTCTAGTGCTCTTGGTCGGTGACAAACGGCAGCAATCCAACCTCTTTGAAGCAATCCAGAGCTTCTTCCAGACAGGGCAGACCAGCTATTGCTTCAATGTCAAGACGCTTATGTGGGAAGATGCGACCTTGATTGTATAGAATGCAGGAGTAATAGCTTCGCTGCGGATAGCTCCAGAACCGATCAGATGATATTCTTTCCCTTGAGTAGGGGTTCATGGAGCTATTGAAGAAGGTGTTGTATGCTTTGAAGCCATTGACATTGAAGGATCCAGGTGCTGATGCAGGACCTGGAAACCTGGGCAATCTCGGGATTGGCTTCTGTACCTGAGGCCTATGCTCAACATGGTAGTCAAACTGAGGACCAGCAGCAGGCGCAGGAACAGAAGCAGTAGCATCATTGGCTTCACTGACTTCTGGTGCTTGGGTTGGTGAAGGCTCCACATTGGCTTCAGCCATGACAGCGTCAGTGGCATCGGTGGCAGCCTCAAAATTCTCAACCTCCACTTGATGAGCTGGAGGGTCGGTCACAGTCACGTCCTCCTCGAGAATAGCTTCTTGGTGAGACGGGGGTGTAGCAGCGTTTGGGGTTTCTTCTTCATCGGCTGATGCAGCCGGAATGTCTTCAGTAGGATTAGCTTCAGACGCAGAGATTGGAGGCCTTGGTCCTTTGCGAAGCCTGCGTAACGCTGGCGACGCCTGTGGAGTTGGAGTTGGCTGGGCCTCAAAGTCATCTTCCTTTTGTGCTTGTGGGCGATCAGCCCATGATGCATCCTGAGCAATTGGCGTCAGAGGACGACCAACGCTGATGAGTTCGCTGTGCGTTAGCACAGGCGATGATACCTGTTGGTGCTCGAGCTGAGGAAGAACTGCATCATCTTCAACATGGTCATGGTGACCAATGTCTTCAGCAGCGATGGGATCAGCTGCTGGAAAGTCTTCAGCTTCATGAGCCTCTGTGAAAGAAGGCTCATGGACAGTCAGTTGGCGCTCCTGAGGTTCAGCGTCAGGGCGAACCATGGAGATGGGTTCAACAATCAAGGGCTCTGTGGGAGCAGCCCGTTCCTTCTTGGTCTTCCGCTTCTTCTTGGAGGGGGTAGTAGCAGAGGCTTCACGATGTTTCCTCTTCCTGGCTTCAGCCTCAGCAGTCCTCGTCTTCTTCAGCTCTGAAGCGGTTGACCGGGCCTTTGGCTTCGAGCCAGTCATGCTAGTTGGGAAGACAATGGGATCTGCTTCCTACCTTGGTGCGTCAGGTTCGGCCACAGCGGGCTTCTTCTTCTTCTTTGCAGCCATCCTGGGGTCGATGCCAGGACGCCCAAGGGCCTTGTGCTTCTCAGCCTCATTGTAGGCTTGCACACATTTGTCAGCCAGGCTCTTCATGCGCTCACGAGAACCTTGAGCTTCTTCACGCTTCTTGAGAAAAGCTTCTTTAAGCTCGTGCAGCATGAGCTTGAAGTTCTTGACCTCTTGGACGCTGAGCTTGGCCATATGCTTCTTGAACTGAGCTTTTTCATAGTCTATCTTTTGCTTCAGTTCAACAATACGCTGGGCTAGAGCTAGCTCTGAAGCAATGGCGCCATGGAAGGCGACACTGAGACCAATGGGAAGTTGCAGGTCTTCAAAGCTGAGGTTGGGCGTTTCAAACCACTCATCAATGAAGTCGTGGATGATTGCCACGTCAAAGAGAGGCAAATTGTTGAAGATTTCTGCTTCTTCTTTGCTCTTGATCAGCTGCTCAAGAGCGTCATCTGCAAGATCTTCATCACTGGACAGATCAATGGCATCGTTGCGCAGAATAGCAGCAGCTGTCAGTTCTTGGCCGGTGTGTGGCAGAGGCATCTTGACCTTCTGGGGCTTGGAGATGTGTGAAAAATCTTCAGACTGCACACTGTCTTCAGGAGGTGCAGTGGCCAATGGCTTCGCCCGTGAGATTTTTGGTGCAAAGGCAGGCTTGGAAGCTTTTGGCTGCTTCAGTTTCTTTGGCTTCGGCGCTGCAGGCGCTTCATCTGATTCAGCATCATCTGCAGGCTCATTCACGGCAGTCCCTTGAACCACGATATGGGTGATGAGACCTTCAAGGTTGTAGAAGGGCCCAAGAAGATTGGGTTCAGCTTCGCAAGTTCCATCGGCACGGGGAGCAGAGGGACCAGGATTGAAGTCTAATCCCAAAGTCTTCTTGTTCTGCTTCGCTGAGTTCTTGGCAAACTGGAAGTTGCGCTTGAACAGATTGTCGTCACGGCACCATAGTAGTGACAATGGGTGTGCATCTGCAGGCTGTGGCCCACGGACCATGCAGGGATAGAAGCCTTGTTCAATGGCTTCTTCTCTGGACCTGGGTTGAAGATTCTTGTATAGGATGTCTCCCCACGGTCGCTTGATGGCCTTTTTCTCAGCATATTCTTGTGTCACAAACCGGTATTTGAACCATTGTTCTACCCAATATCTTCGAATCCACTGGATTCGGGTCTTGCGCTGATTATAATCCTCTTCAGGATCTGTCTTGTAAAGTTCTGAGAGGTCATCAGGCAGATCTCTTGATGTTCCGCCACGACGCTGTCTGCCTCCCTTCCTTGCAGATTTCTCTGAAGCCATGAACTTTAAACTGAAAGGCTTCAATACGTTCAAAGGCTTCAAGGGCTTTCGCTTGCTAGACCAACAGGAACTGGCTTCGGGAGAATTTATATGATGCTGTAAGAATTCTGCAAATGAATGCAGACTATGAGAACCAAGGGATTCTCCCACGGACATGTACCTGTGACAGCATTAAGGTGCGAGGGAAGGGGAAGAGGTCATATGCATTCTCAGAAGATTTTGAAGATAAATCAGTTTAGAAGACATTGACCTCATCGTGCGAAGACATTCACTTATAGATAAGGAGTTGGTTCCAGATTTGTACGAATCCATGGATCAGTACAAGTGAGGAATCTAACTACTTTGTGAAGTACAAGTGAATATACTAGGCATATTATGAGATGCAGTATGAAAGAGATCCAACTTGTGTGAACAGAAACTGCTTGTGGTAGAAAGTGACGAAGCTATAGGATCAAAGGGGCCGTAAAAAGGAAGTTTTATTTACCACACGAAGAACTGCTAGACGGAGTGGAAGAGGAGGCCGAGCAGTTCGATCGTCCGTGCCCTAACTTGGCAACGGAGGACACCTACGGCGACGGCGGTGAGGACGATGTCCGCGGTCGGCGTGAAGACGGCGTCGGAGAGGTTGCGGCAGCGAAGCGCTTCGTCGCCGGCGTCGTCGAGGGCTAGCGGTGGCGCTAGGGTTCGTGCGAGAGTGGAATAAGAGATAATGACTGCGGTGAGACGTGTATTTATAGGTACAGGGGCGGCTCAGTGTTATTACACAGGTGCCCCTGGCGATTCACATCTGAGGAACACGTGGCCATCATGCAGCCTATCGGGGGTTGTTCCACGTCCCACGCACGCCTGGATTGTCAGGTGGTCGTTCCCACTTCTCCGGGTTTCAGGTGAAGGAATGAGCATTGAAAACGAACTTAATGTTTGTCTCTATATCTTCTACTGACAAGGACGCAGAGAAGACATTCGACAGTTTCAATAGAATGCATATGACTTGGAGAGATAGAGTTTGAGATTGAAAGCATAGAGAGGTTAGGGTCCGATCATATTCACTTAGTTCAAAAGATTCAACACGAAGACATAGCTATAAGTGAATGCTGTAGAGGACAGAACACTAGTATATATATATATATATATATAATCAACATAGTGAAGATAATCATGAAGACATGTTGAGATTGAAGCCAAACCAAATGTGAAGACATAGCAAATGTAACGCCATGAGTGAAACACTTCAAACAGAACATTTGGTGGTGGCGTTACCCACCGTATAGGAAGTATTAGACCCAGACACGGCGCACAATTATCGTGGCGCTCCGAAGTCAAATTCCACATTAATGAATTCACACTTAGAATGTATATCTTCATTGATTGAAGTTATACTTTATTTCATGTGTTGCACATCTAAGTCATCAATATGCATAAGTGTTAGGATGTGTGCCTGATAACAGGACATTTGAGGATTCCAAGATATTTAGCTCACACCGTAACTTGCAAAATCTCTTCTCATCCAAGGGCTTGGTGAAGATATCTGCCAATTGCTCTTCAGTGTTGACGTGTATGATATCAATATCTTCCTTCACAACATGATCTCTGAGAAAATGATGACGAATTTCAATGTGCTTTGTCTTCGAGTGCTGAACTGGGTTGTTGGCAATCTTAATGGCGCTTTCGTTGTCGCAGTAAAGTGGCACTTGCTTCAGATGAATGCCATAATCCTTGAGTGTTTGCTTCATCCACAGAGCGCAGCAAGATCCAGCAGCAATGTATTCAGATTCAGCAGTGGAGAGAGATACACAGTTCTGCTTCTTTGAAGACCAACATACAAGTGATCGTCCCAGAAAATGACATGTGCCTGATGTAGACTTGCGATCCACCTTGTCACCAGCATAATCAGCATCCGAGAATCCAACCAGATCAAATCTGAGCCCTTTGGATACCATAATCCTAGAGTTGTGGTGTGTGCCAAATATCGAAGAATTCGCTTCACAGCTAAGTGATGCGACTCCTTTGGTGCCGCTTGAAATCGAGCACACATGCAAACACTAAGCATAATATCTGGCCTAGATGCACATAGATAAAGGAAAGAACCAATCATGGAGCGGTATACCTTTTGATCGAACTCTTTACCATTGTCGTCAGGACCCAGATGATGCTTGGCTGGCATTGGCGTCGTGAAGCCTTTGCAGTCTTGCATACCGAACTTCTTTCAGGAAATCTTTGAGATACTTCCTTGAATATGAAAGATGTCGTTGCGTTGTCTGTCGTATGAAGACCGGAAGAACTTCAGCTCTCCATCATGGACTGATATTGCCTCTTGCATCATATATCCAAACTCTTCACTGTACTTCTGATTGGTGCAGCCGAAGATAATGTCATCCACATATATTTGGCACACAAACAGTTCACCATCATATGTCTTCGTGAAGAGAGTGGGTCGAGGGAACCAGGTATGAAAGCCTTTTGCTCTTCAAAGTATTTGAGTGTGTCATACCAAGCCGAGGGGCTTGTTTGAGGCCATATAGTGCTTGTTGAGCTTGTATACCATGTCAGGATGTTTTGGATCTTCAAAGCCAGGCGGTTGTGCAACATACACTTCTCTTCAATCTTTGCCATTGAGAAAAGCGCTCTTCACATCCATTTGATATAGAAGTATGTTATGATGATTTGCATAGGCCAGCAGTATGCGTATGGCTTCAAGTCGAGCCACAGGAGCAAATGTTTCATCGAAGTCAATCCCTTCCACTTGAGTATATCCTTGAGCAACGAGACGAGCTTTGTTTCTGACAACTTGACCATAAGCTTCATCTTGCTTGTTGCGGTATAATCCCATTTGGTACCTATTATTTTGCTTCCGAGGATCAGGACGCTAACCAGTTCCCCATACATTAATTCAGCTCAAACTGTTGAAGCTCTCTTGCATAGCTTGATCCATCAGGTTCCATGAAGGCTTCTCAACTTTCTGGTTCTGTTATTGAACGAATGCAAGTGCCCACAGAAATTTGCTAGCTGAGTTGGCCCTTGAACGAGTGAGCGGACCGGGTGCCTTGATGCTATCAATTATTCTCTCAATCTGCACTTCATTGGCAACACGAGGATGTACAGGGCGAAGATTTTGCTGTTGTTGATCATTGTCATTGTTAGAGGATTGTCTTCAGGCTGAGCATTGTCTTCAGGTTGATCAGGTGCGGAGATGATAAGTTCCTCTTCAGGTTGAGCTTCAGAGGGTATGATTTCTCCAGTTCCCATTAGTTTGATTGATTCACTGGATGGAACTTCATCTAGCACATTTGGCAGGTGCTCTCTTTGTGAACCGTTAGTCTCATCGAACCGCACATCCACTGTTTCAACCACTTTATAATGAAAGAGATTGAAGACTCTGTAGGAGTGCGAATCCTTTCCATATCCAAGCATAAAACCCTCATGTGCTTTTGGTGCAAATTTTGAAGTGTGATGTGGATCCTTGATCCAGCACCTGGCGCCAAATACTCTGAAGTAACTGACATTTGGCTTCTTGCCAGTAAGGAGCTCATAAGATGTCTTGTTCAGAAGCTTGTGAAGATAAACACGATTGATTGTATGGCATGCAGTATCAATGGCTTCAGGCCAGAATTTTCTTGGAGTCTTGTATTCATCTAGCATCGTTCTGGCCATCTCAATGAGTGTTCTGTTCTTGCGTTCGACGACGCCATTCTGCTGTGGCGTGTACGGGGCTGAGAATTCATGTGTGATGCCCAAGGTATCAAGATATGTATCAAGGCCAGTGTTCTTGAATTCAGTGCCATTGTCACTTCTGATGTGCTTTATCTTGGCGCCATAGTTGTTCATTGCTCGATTGGCGAAGCGTCTGAAGACATCCTGCACTTCAGTCTTGTAGAGGATTATGTGCACCCAAGTATATCTAGAATAATCATCAACAATGACAAAGCCATAGAGACAAGCAGTAGTAGTAAGAGTTGAGTAATGAGTGGGACCGAAAAGATCCATGTGGAGCAGTTCGAAGGGTCGAGTAGTTGTCATGATTGTCTTCGAGGGATGTTTGGCCCTCGTCATCTTTCCTGCTTCACAGGCACCGCATAAGTGATCTTTCTTGAACTTGACGCCCTCGATGCCTATGACATGCTTCTTCTTTGCAAGGGTGTGGAGGTTCCTCATGCCAGCATGCCCTAGCCTCCGATGCCAGAGCCAGCATTCTGAAGCTTTTGCTAGAAGACATACGGCAAGCTGTGGTCCTGCTGAGAAATCTACCACGTACAAATCATCTTTCCGATACCCTTCAAACACTAGAGACTTGTCAGATTCCATTAGATACAAGGCAACGATATTTTCCAAACATTACGATCATGTTCAAATCGCAAAGCATTGAGACAGACATTAAGTTGAAGCCAAGGGATTCAACAAGCATGACTTTATCCATGTGTTGATCCTTTGAGATTGCAACTCTACCTAGACCCAATACCTTACTTTTACCAGTGTCAGCAAATGTGATGTGACTCTTGTCGGATGGACGTAAGGTTGAGTCCATAAGAAGGCTTCTTTTGCCAGTCATGTGATTGGTACACCCACTATCAATAATCCATTCTGAAGACGCTGGTGTCGTACCCTACAGTGCAGTTAGGGGGATAGGCTTCACGAAGAGAATTGTGAAGCAAAAACATTTGACGAACCAGTGGGTTATGAAAGCTTAGATCCAGATTAGGACTGATAGGGAGAGTAGCAAGCGATTCAGGAACGAAGTACATAGTAAGACCATTCGGGCATTTGATCTTGCGCCCTACAAGATGTTTAAGGTCCCCTAGCAATGAGCGTCATAGATTTTGGTTTTCTGCTGGAGACGACCTTCGTACAAAAGAGAGAGTTAAGCTTTCTTACACCACCACATCTTCAAGGGTGGCTTAGAAGCAATAAGTCTAAGTGCAGCGATCTGAGAACTTTGGCTTTGGAGCTCTAGCAAAAAGTCTTGCAGGCGACAATAGTACTCATAAGAATAAGCAGAATAGTTCTTGGTCTTATGAACATGGCGGTTTGATGAACCGCGCTCATATTCATAGGCCTGAGTATGGTTTCCCTGCAAAACATTTGCGTTAGTGTCGACTCAGGTGAGTCCTCCTGTCTGTAATGCAGCCTTTGGACCGTATGAAGCCTGTGGTCTGGGGTTTGTCTTCTTCACCTATGGTGTCATGATGACATTCACAGGAAGATTCTCCAGACACTTTTTTGGTACCTGGATCTTCTTCATAGGCTTAGTACCAATGTACCTGGCAAACACTTCACCATTCTGATTCTTAAACAGTTTATAGTTTGCATCAAAGGATTCATCAATGATAATGGGGTTAGCACAAGTGAAGCCAGATAAATTGGATGGATCTGCTGAAAGTTCCTTTGCAGCAACCCATGTGGTTTTGGGGTACTGCTCAGGTTTCCAGTAAGAGCCATCAGCATTCATTTTCCTTACGAACCCAACACCCTCTTTCCAGGTTTCGGTTCAGAATCTGCTTTTTGAGGACATCACATAGTGTCTGATGCCCTTTAAGACTTTTGTACATCCCTGTTTCAAGCAATGTCTTCAACCTAGCATTCTCAAGCAATAGCAGTGGTATCCTCAGCAGAGGGGTTAGTTACCACATCAACAGTTGAAGATATTGCAACAGTAGCAGCAGTAGAACATTCAGCAACAGAAGTAGCATTATCACGCTCAATGCATTTAAGACATGGTGGTTCAAATCCTTCCTGAGCGGGAACTGATCTGTTTGCGCGAAGTGACTCGTTTTCCTTTTGAAGATCTTCATGAGCCGCTCTCAATTTCTCAAGATCTTGCTTCCTTTGAAGATAATCATAGGAAAGCTTTTCATGAGTTGTTGAGAGCGTTTCATGACGACTTTCAAGTTCCTCATACTTAACGTGAAGATTTTTTATGTCTTCAATTAAGGACTCAGATCGAGTCATTTCAGCGCCTAACAGATCATCGCTTTTGTCTAACAGTTTTTGAATATGTTCCATAGCTTTCTGTTGTTCAGTTGCAATTTTAGCAAGTGTTTTGTAGCTGGGTCTTGAACCACAATCAGAGTCATCTTCACTAGATGTTTGATAGTGAGTAGTGCGTGTGTTTACCTTGGCACCGCGTGCCATGAAGCAGTAGGTAGGAGCGGAGTAGTCCTTGTCATTTGCATCGGTGTCGGTGATGAAGTCATTGTCTTCAGTGTTGAAGATGGACTTGGCAACGTATGCTGTAGCCAGACTTGCAACGCCAGAATCGGACTCCTCCTCAGACTCCACCTCCGCCTCCTCAGAAGCGGACTCCTCCTCTGAATCCATTTCCTTGCCAACAAACGCACGTGCCTTGCCAGATGAGCTCTTCTTGTGTGATGAAGACTTTGAAGGAAGACTTGGAAGAAGACTTTGAGTATTTCTTCTTCTTCTTGTCGTCAGAATCATATTCCTTGCTCTTCTTCTCTTTGTTCTCATTGTCCCACTGCGGACACTCAGAGATGAAGTGGCCAGGTTTCTTGCACTTGTGACATGTTTTCTTCTTGTAGTCATGAGCAGAAGCTTCATCATTCCTTGAGCTTGATCGTGAAGACTTTCTGAAGCCTTTCTTCTTGGTGAATTTTTGGAACTTCTTCACAAGCATAGCAAGTTCCCTTTCCAATGTCTTCAGGATCATCAGAACTGCTGTCAGATTCTTCTTCAGATGAGGAGACAGCTTTTGCCTTCAAGGCACGAGTTCGCCCATAGTTTGGACCGTAGATATCTCTTTTCTCAGAAAGCTGAAACTCATGTGTGTTGAGCCTCTCAAGTATGTCAGACGGATCGAGTGTCTTGAAATCAGGACGTTCTTGAATCATCAGGGCTAGGGTGTCAAACGAACTGTCAAGTGATCTCAGTAGTGTCTTGACGACTTCATGCTTGGTGATCTCAGTAGCGCCAAGGGCTTGAAGCTCATTTGTGATGTCAGTGAGTCGATCAAACGTGAGCTGGACATTCTCATTGTCATTTCTCTTGAAGCGGTTGAAGAGGTTGCGAAGGGACACTGATCTGATCTCTCTGGGTTGAGACGCCTTCGTTGACTTGGAGAGCCAGTCCCAGACCTAGCTAGATGTTTCCAAAGCACTCACGGGCCATACTGTCCTTTGGTCAGATGACCACAGATGATATTCTTGGCAGTAGAGTCCAGTTGAACGAACTTCTTGACATCAGCAGCAGTGACACCTCTCCAGCCTTGGAACGCGTTCTTGAACGACATAACCATAGGTCGACGTCAATTGGCTTCAAGAATGCATGCGCATCTTATTTCTTCCAAGTAGGGATATTCAGTCCATCGAAGACAGGGCACGCAGCGGAGACTTTAATTATCCTGCAGTCGACATAGCTAAAACTCCAGGTGGTTAAACCGAATCACACAAACAAGGGAGTACCTTGCTCTGATACAATTGAAAGTGCGTTATATCGACTAGAGGGGGGTGAATAGGCGATTTTTATGAAAGTCTTCAAAACGTGGAAGTTTCGAAGACAAACGATAGAAATAAACCTATTACCATGCAGCGGAAGGTAGACTACACTAGGCAAACCATAGTCAAGTATTCAATGAAGTGAAAGCACAATGACTAATAGCAGCAATGTAGTAAGGATCAGGTAGGAAGATATTATGAAGCCAAACAGAACACGCAGTCACTCAGTGAAGACAAAAGATAGTGCAATCATACAATGACTTCACAAGGACCAACAGTAAGTAAAGGGAAGGGAAGGATGAAACCAGTGACTCGTTGAAGACAATGATTTGTTGGACCAGTTCCAGTTGCTGTGACAACTGTACGTCTGGTTAGGGCGGCTAGGTATTTAAACCTGAGGACACACAGTCCGGACACCCAGTCCTGAACACGCAGCTCAGGACACCCAGTCCTCACCGTATTCCCCTTGAGCTAAGGTCACACAGACCTCGCCCAATCACTCTGGTAAGTCTTCAAGGTAGACTCCCAAACCTTCACAGACTTCGTTCACCGGCAATCCACAATGTCTCTTGGATGCTCAGAACGCGACGCCTAACCGGCTGGAGGATGCACAGTCCTCAAGTGTAATAAGTCTTCCAGATCACACAGACAAGAAGACTTAAGTGATGCCTAACACTCTTTGGCTCTGGGTGGTTAGGGCTTTATCCTCGCAAGGAATTCTCTCTCAAAGGCTTCGAGGTGGGTTGCTCTCAAACGACAAAAGCCGTACTCTAACTCTGAGCAGCCAACCGTTTATGGTTGTAGGGGGTGGGCTATTTATAGCCACTAGGCAACCCGACCTGATTTGTACGAAATGACCCTGGGTCACTAAGGAACTGACACGTGTTCCAACGGTCAAATTTCAAACTCACACGGCAACTTTACTTGGGTTACAAGCAAAGATGACTTGTCCGACACTAGACAAGATTTGCTCTCATAGTCTTCACTCGAAGACATAGGTTTTGGTTAAGCATCACTTCAGTCATTCTGACTGGTTCACTTGGACCCCACTTAACAGTACGGTGGTTCCTATGACTCAACAAAAAAGAAACATGACTACGAAAGATCTAAGTCTTCGAGCTCCATAGGCTTCATGCGATGTCTTCTCTTGTCATAGTCTTCAATGAGAATATCTTCATAAACCACCTTTGACATCAATGTCTTCATACATTTTTAGGGGTCATCTCTGGTAGGAAAACCAAATCAATGAGGGACTTCTACCTGTGTTATCCTGCAATTCTCACAAACACATAAGTCCCTCAACTAGGTTTGTCGTCAATACTCCAAAACCAACTAGGGGTGGCACTAGATGCACTTACATATACCCTGCATACGCTTAAGCCTAGCGATTTTACAGTGAATAGCATCACCGGGGATGTGTGGAGGTGTGTCTCCATTGGATCTCGCAGGATCTGGTCGGTGCTGGTCTTTGGTGGATATATTTGGGTCCAGTTTTTGTTCGTCTTCGTTCGTGTGGTTAGTGGTTTGATCTTTCCGATCTACAACTCTCTTCATCAGCGATGGTTCGTGCTCTGGTGCTCTAGTCCTTTAGGTCCTTAGCACGACGATTTCTCTACTATCTACTTCAACAAGGTTTGACCGACTCCGATGGGGAAGCGGCGATGACGACGTCGCGCCTTCGGCTCGCTCAAGTGTTTGTAGTCGTCGCTAAATAGTCCATGGAGCTAGTTGTCATTTTTATTACCTTTGATGAATAGATTGAAAATCTCTCTCGCAGAAAAAAGGTTCTCGAAAACAACGCTTGTAACTGATCTCTGGGAGGTCCAACGCCATTTGCTTGCACTCCATCGAAACCATCACATCCGGTTCCATGTATTCTTCTTTTTTTTGCGGGGAGGTTCCATGTATTCATCCATTAGCTTAACTAACCATGCCCGCGATGCGTGCTGCCAGCCGTGCTTGTTGATACTTTAAGTGAGAATTGTTTCTATACAATGATACTTTAACTCGAAGTCTATTGCATCGGAGAAGAGGTGTGGCAGCGAGGGGAAGAGACGCAGTGCCTGCGTAAGAGGATATTAGGCAGCAATCTGCTTGGCCCTCTGGTTGAAGAGGACTTCCCCATGGTTTTCCTTTTGATCGATTTCTTGAAATTTTCTCATCTCATATCTGAATGCAAATAGACTACTATCCTAAGTGTATATGACAGGACCTAAGAGCTATTTGTTCGTTCAACTCTTGCTTACCTTAACTCTGGCTCAATTTGAAAGAGAAAACGACGCAGCACCGCTCAATCGCCCACATGGGTGAGGCGGCTTCATTGTACTCCTCTTCCTCGTTGTTCTGTTCATCCTCGTTGTTCTCATCTTCTCCATCCGTGCCCTCCTTTATGTTGTTGTGTTCATTGTGCTCCTCCTCGTTGTTCTCATCTTCTTGGTCTATGTCCTCATCCTCGTCTGGGAGCAGGAGGCCGGTGAGATCAAAATCACAGTCGTGGACAGCGGAGGCGAAGTCCCGGTCGGTGGGGAGGTGGTTGGCTTGGAAAGAAGAGTCCTCGGGCTCGAAGCCATTCATGAAGCCTTGGATAAAGAGGCAGGCAAAGGGATGGGTGGACAGCTTGGAACCTGTGGCGGAAGGCGGGGGACGAACGGACCGTGCAGAGGAAGGTGCGGCAGATGAGAGTTTAGTCATGCGGGACCCTCATGTCCGAGACCTGCTTCGTAAGAAGACAACTAGCAACAATGCTGCTTCTAGAGAGAAGGCCAAGCTGGCGCAACTGGAGGTAGACTCGAAGAGTCTATTGTATGGTGGTTGCGATCCCAAGGTGACCCGCTTGAGTTTCACGCTCAAACTTATAAAGACGAAGGCAAAAAAACAAATGGACTGATGCAAGCCTCGATGAGCATTTGAAATATCTACAGAAAGTTCTTTCTGCGGGGAACCTGTGTCCTACTGGTATCATGGAGGCCAAGAAAATCGTGTGCCCTCTTGATCGGCCGCACATTAGATACCACACATGCATCAACGCTTGCATCATTTATTGGAAGGAGCACATGGGGAAAACCAGTTGTCTAGTGTGCAATACTTGTCAACACAAGAAGGCCGAAAAGAAAGCTCCTCAAAAAGTTGTATGGTACTTTTCAATCACTCCCCATCTACAACGGTACTTCGTAGATCCTAAGGAAACAAAACTCATGCGCTGGCACGCGGAGAGGGTGAAGCCCGACGATGGAGATGATCCAAAGCCAAGGCACCTCGCAGATGCTAGCCAGTGGAGAGCATTCAATGCTAAATATCGATATTTCGCAGATGATCCAAGGAACACCGTGCTTGGCGTGAGTGCTGATGGCATGAATCCGTTTGGCAACCAGAACACGAGCCATAGCATATGGCCCGTGTTTGTATGGATGTACAACCTCCCCCTCGAAGTGCATGAAGACAAAGTACATACACATGAGTATGCTGATTCAAGGACCGAAACAAAATGGAAAATGATATTAATTTGTATCTTGAGCTACTGAAAGAGGAGCTACACACGTTATGAACAACATTGGTTAAGACATGGGACGCCAGCGCAGGAGAGTATTACGATATGAGAGCCACGCTGATGATGACGATGCACGACTATCTCGGTTACATGTATGTCTCAGGCTAGGTGTGCCATGGATATTGCGGATGCACCATGTGCAGGGATGATATAACGTCTCAGCAGCTAACAAAAGATGGTGGGTCTACGAAAATCATGTACATGGGGCATCAAAGATGGTTCGAGAAGGATGACCCGTGGAGAAAGCGTGAAGATCAATCAATGGTGAGGCTGAGCATCGAGGAGCTGCGTCGAAATCGATTAGTTGGCAAAAAACTGAAAAGACCGCCCCATGTCGGGACCGAAGAAAAAGGCGCTGGAGCCGCTGCTGAAGGTATAACGTGGTCTGTTTTCTAGGACTTGGAGTACTAGCCCAGACTCAACACGCCTCATAGCCTTGATCAAATGCATATCACGAAGAATGTCCTTGAGAGCTTGCTTGACACAGTGATGAACATGCCGGAGAAGATCAAGGATGGGCCAAAGGCAAAAAAAGACTTGGAATTTTTGGATATCAAGAAAGACCTCCACATCCCCCATAAAAAAAGTCAACGAAGAAGATGGAGACGAAAGATAGGGGCAAAAAAGTCAACGAGAAGAATGAGCATTATTGAGCCACCCCCTGTCTTGCTTCACCTTAAGTCCAATGGAGATCGATCAATTCTTCATGTGCCTTACCGGATTCAAAGTTAGTTCCGGTTACTGTCGGAAGATAAGTAGATTTCTAGACACCAAGAAAAAAAATGTTTAGCAGGATGAAGTCTCATGACTGTCACACTGTCACTTTTCCCCTCTTACCACTTTAGCACTATTACAACCTCATTTTTTCCACTATTGCCACATACTGGATGGGAGCTGGCGGCGGAGCGATGAGCAAGACAGACAAGAGAGGTAAGAAAACACATACCCGAAGTGCTATATTAAGAAGATTATGTGTACATCCACATGGAAAGGCCTTGCGACCAAAGAAATCTATTCGTTAAGGAAAGTTCATAAACACAATTTTATACACAAAGGGGATCACGTGCACCTACATGGAAAGACAAAGCCATCAATGAAACATATGTATCAATGTAAGAAAAATTCCGATCCATTCAGATTTTTGCAAGTTAATTTGTTACGAGCCAACGAGATTATGTGTGCTTTCGCATGGAATGACAATGCGATAAAAAACCATTTGTTAAGGAAATATCTTAGTAATTGATACATAAAGGAGAACATGTGCACCCGCATCGAAAGAAAAGGCCACCAATGAAACCCATCTAGCAAGGTAGATCCATGATGTTAAGTGGAAATATCAAAAAAATAGTATGAAAAACCGAAAAGTGGGGTTCAGTTGAGAACAAATTGATGGAAGTGTGCAAGGAAAGAAAACTAGCATAGAGGGGTGCTGGTGGGAGGTGAAGTCGAAAATAAATCATGAACTTGAAAAAAAAACATGTGTACCAGCCTACCAAATCCACTTTAATAGTAGAGATATATGTGATTTTGTAAGATAAAAAAGATATGTTATTTTTGTTGTGTTAGGAAATTTATGATTGTCAATTAATAATACTCCATCCATTCCTAAATATAAGTTTTTTCTAGATATTCCAATATATATACTATATACGGAGCAAAATAAGTGAATTAACACTCTAAACTATGTGTATATGCATCCAGCCCAGGAGGGGGGAGGGGGTGAGAGGGAAAAAAAATTATATGAGACCAGGTCTCACGGTTAGCAGATGAGACCCGTCCTGATGGATGACACGTGGCATTCACAAATCACAAAGCATGTAATTTCTCTCCCCCCTACCCCCTGATTCTAAATGAGGGGTGAAGGATGCTTTGAGATTTGTGAATGCCACGTGTCATCCATCAGAATGGGTCTCGCGTGAGACCTGGTCTCATAGAATTCTTTTTCGGGTGAGAGGGGCGGCCACCCCGGGCCCGCGGAGGGGTCCGCTCCTGATTTTCTTCACGCTACAATTACCTTCCTTAATCCATGGTTTCCTTCCTTAATCTTCGTTTCTAAAATAGGATCCTATTTGTTTTATCCTAATTTCCTTCCTTACCGGCAAGGACACGATTAAGAAGCATACCAATTATTGTGTCTGATTAATTAGGGGTAGTTATGAAAAATAATCGCTCCTGATTTCTTTCCTTAATCCACGAGAGTACTAGCGTACTATCAGGTCATATGCGGGCGAACAGACGATACAAGCGAGAGAATGGATCGCCGCTGCGTACTCACCTCATGTACGTGCATGGCGCCGCCGCCTAGACTCGGAGCAGGCTTGAATCGGAGGAGTGCCGTACTGCCAGAGATAAGCACGTCGCTGCATTCCATGCGCCACTCCTGACTCTCCGAGATACGAGATCGCGTACAAGTTACAAGAAGAGAAAGTATGTCTCTCATCTTCATCTATACAGTCAGTCTATGCCGTATCAGATTTTTATCACGATGATTGATCAAAAATTATCAATGGTCATCCGTATTGCCTCTTCACTGTTGCAACTGGCCACTCATAATTGATTTATTAGATACTGTTTATACATAGGTACCATTTGGATTATCAATTGTAAGTTCGGCAACATGCTGATACTTGTTATGGAAGAATAAACTAATATTAATATATAAGACGAGAGGGATCTACATAACAAAATAGTGATCAGGGGCATTTAAATCATCTGCTAGTCTTGACAATGTACCCATTTTTACTATAGATGATTGTGATCCAAGAAATTAGAATAATCTTTACGGGGCATATTAATAAAGAAAAGGCTTGTAAGACAAAAAATGACTATATTTTCTTTTGCTGCCAATTCAACATATTTTCTCGTATTTTATCTATGTTTATCTTAAGAGCCTTGGGATCTAGTTTCGCCCCGGGCCACCGAATTCTCAGGACCGGCCCTGTGTATGTAGTCCATATTGCAATCTCTAGAAGGACTTATATTTAAAAACGGAGGGAGTAGAGATAATGACAATAATAAATGACATAGTGCGCATGATTAATGATTTGTTATTGAGGAATATCTGATTTTGTTTTGGAAGATTATCGAGAAAAATCCCGTGTCTGTATTTTCAAAGGTGATTTCACATGTACGGTGTGATTTCTGAATTATTAATTACCTATTATTCACATTATTGAATTAAATCAGCACATCGCAAATCAAGTATGAAACAAGATCTCGTCCTTTAATAAAATTTGATTTTTTTAATGGGAGGGAGAAAAATCCAGTGAAAGGGGTTGGTGGGAGGTGAAATGAAAATAAACCAGTGGGAGAGGATGGTGGGAGATGAAGCGAAAAAACCCCAAATGAAATAGATGGTGTTGGGATATGAGGCGCAAAAACAAAGACAAAATTAAACCGTGGAGAGGAAGTTTTCAAATCGCCCTTTAGAAGTAGAGATCTGGTTTTTAATGGGAGGGAAAAAGATCAAGTGAATGAGGTTGGTGGGACGGAGGCAAAAATAAACCAGTCAAATAGAACCGTGAAAGATGAGGCAAAAAAACCAAGATGAAAGAGAGAATGGTAGCAAGTGAGACTGAAAAGTGAAATGAAATTAAACCTTGGAGAAAGCTATCAAATCTGAAATCCGAGTAGAGATCTTCTGGGATCCGTGACCAAGGTCCTAAATTTATACCACCAACCAACCCAGTTGATCAATTATGCACATATATATACCACTTGCCTTCTGACTTCCTCGTACTCCTTAATTACCATGGCCTGCACCAAGCATCTTCTGATCTCTGCCGCGCCTCTCTGAGCACGCTCAGTCAGCTTCAGTTCCCTCCTCGCGCGGATCATGGCGTCAGTGAGATCATGCGTGTCCATCAAGCCGGCCGCTGGCCCGGCCAGGAACAGATCCGCCAGGGTCGGGGCGACCACCTTGGAGCCGACAAGGCTGCAGATATCCGCTGATTCTTCCTCTTCATCAGGCTCGGCCGCGGATGGCTGCGGCAAAGGTGTCGGCTATGCCGTCAGTAGCAGCGGCAGGGTCAATGGCGTTGCTGGTATGGTTGGAGATGGCGGGAGAGCGAGGAGGAGGGGCGGGGGGGAGGTGGTACCCACCTGCAGCGCCATGGAGGGGGTCTCCCATGGGGCGGTCGCCGCTGCCGTGCCCAGCCTGCCGGCGCTGCCCGAGCGGGCCAAGCTGGTGGCACTCGTGGCAGCCGTCATGCTGCTCTGCAACGCCGACCGGGTCGTCATGTCCGTCGCCATTGTTGCCATGTTAATTTCACTTTAGCTACATGTCAGCTGACTGAGTTTTAGATTTTGGGTTAGTCGATTTTTTAGCCGTTGATTGCTGCTCCAAGATGCGTGCTAGTTCTTTTTTCCTATTGTGTATGCTGTCTTGTATTGGGCTGGACATTTTTTATTGACCCTTATTTTGGGTCAGTCGATTTCTTGTTGGGCTGAAGCCTGTTATGTGTTTTCTTATTAGGCTGTTTGTGGGCGTTTTTTTCTTCTTTTTTTTTCGGTTTTATGGGTATATTTTAAATGTTGGGTGAATACAGAATGTACAAACGTATGTAATTTATAATACGTGTAAATTGTAATTCTGTGAAAAATGCACTATTATGTGCTTATTTCTTACATACTATTAAAATAGCGTGATTTCATTATAATTGTATTTTCTGTGAAAATTCCACTACCATATGCATATTCTTGCGTATTATTGAAAGCAATTTTTTTGTATATATTGTGTGTAAATTTTGTTATTGTTTGATTATTTTATAATTTCTTTCTTCTTATAAAGGGTAATATCAAAACTAATTCATGCTTACTTACAAAACTTCATTATTTCGTTTTTAGTAGTTATTTCATATCCTTTCTGAAGGGTAATACCAAAACCACTAATCCATTTTTTCTTACAAAACTTCATTATTTTGTTTTTGATTTAGTGTTTGTTTCATTTTCTTTCTTTTTTTGATGGTAATACCAATGTAACTAATTCATTCCTTCTTATGAAACTTTCTTTTTTGCGAGAGTTCTACTATCATATACTTATTCTTGCATATTATAACAAAGTGCAATTTCTCTGTAAATCGTACGCAAATTTACCATTTTTTTATTTATTTTTCTTTCTTATTAAAGGATAATATCAATGTCTCCTTAGGCTTTCTTTCTAGTGAGAATGATACTATTATGTACCTTTCTTGCATATTATAAAAATTCAATTTCTATGTAAATTGTGTGCAAATTTCTCATTTTTTTTTGTTTTCGTTATTTTTAAATGGTAATACCAATGTCACTAATTCATTATTTCTAAGAAAACTTCATTATTTTGGTTTTTATTTGTTTTTTATTTTATTTTATTTCTTCTTAAATGATAATACCGAGGCCTCTAATTCATTCTTTCGTAGAAAAACTTCATTATTTTATTTTTCATTTCGTTTTTTAATTTATTTCTTATTTATTTGTAACTCCGGTGCTACTATTTCATTCTTCCTTAGGAAATTTGTTTTATTGCGAATATTTCACTATTATATGTTATTTTTGCATATTATAACAAAGCGCAATTCATGTGTAAATTGTGTGCTACTCCTGGGTAATACCAATACCACAAATTTTGTCTTCCATATAAAACTGAACTATTTTAATTTTTTTCTTGTTTCTTTTCTTTTGGAAGGGTAGTACCAATGCAACTAATTTAGTGTTTCTTAGAAAACTTTATTCTTTTGATTTTTATAGTCTTTTTTCATTGTCTTTCTCTTGAAAGGGTTATACCAATCCCACTTATTCATTCTTTCTTAGAAAACTTTATTATTTTGATTTTTTAGTTTCTATTTTATTTCATTTCTTCTGAAAGGGTAATACAAGTTCCACTAATTCATTCTTTCTTTCATTTATTCTTTAAGGTGGCACCATGATAACTGTCCGACATTTAGGTGACCTGGTCTCTGTGACATTTAGTGGTGATGCCTTGTCTTTTTACTTTCTTTCTGTGATTATCGACTGTTAAACTTAGACAACTCACAACTAATTAAAAATAGGAGTTCGATAGCTGTGCTCGATTAATAGACTAGCTCAATTAGTGAGCCTATTCTGAAGAATATTTTTGAAAATCTTAGTGTCATATGACATGTTGAATCTTCTACTGTGCCCAGCAAACTTGCTTATTTTTGCCCAGTTAAGAATAATTAAACATTCGTGTGTTCCGGAGAATTGCTACTCTGTTTTGGTCGTAAACTGTGTCGTTCGCGAATTCTCTCGCATTTGTTCTGATTTAGGATGTTTAATTATTTCTATAGGCCAAAAGCCCTTCACATGTGTGTTCGTTGATCGATATCGATCAGTGTGGTTCAAGTGATACTCTCTAGTATGGAAAGAAAATGGCGGCACCGAGTGTCTAGCGAGAGCTATCCTGATATCTCCGGGTGACTGCGGTGCTGTATTCTTCTCTGGTTTTGATGTATGCAGGGTTGTGATATTCTAAGAATATTTTGAAAATATTTTGCTTGTGTTTTATGCCGCATTGCTTATTTTGCAGTTTATTAACATGTGCAATTTTTTTGTAAACTGTGTGCAAATTTGGCCATTATTTGTTTTATTTTTTTCTTAGAAAACTTCACATTTGTTTTTGTTGATCTTTATTCATTTATTCTTTAAGGTGGCACCATGACAACTATCTGAAATTTAGGTGACTGGGTCTTTTTCTTCTTTTGGTTATCAGGTTAACATCCCACAATAATTAAAATGATGGTAATAAAAAAGTCATGATATTCTAAGAACATTTTGCTTGTGTTTTATGTCGCATTGCTTATTTTACATATTATGAGCATGTGCAAATTTTGTGTAAATTGTGTGCAAATTTTCTCATTTGTATCTCTCGTGTACAAACATGATTTTTTTTTTATGCAAATGCGCATGATATACTACATTGTATGCGTGAAATTTTGAGCTGTATAAGTTCGTTTCTTTGAAATTGAAAAAACAACAAGAGGCTCATAGTGCCATGCTGACATTATTCGGTATAGAGGTGGTATTCACCAACGTAAAGTAGTTTTATTGTCTAAATCTACTGGAACGTGGTGTGGCTGTGCTTTAATGTACTCCAAGCAAGCTAGCTAGCTAGCTAGCATGCATTCCCTGCACACATCATGCAACACGCACGCATGCGCTCGGTGGGACGAAGCAACATAACAAAAGCACCTGCCACAGCCCAGTAGCTGGTCGAGCCAAATGCCTGTGCCGCTGATGTGGACGGAAAAAAAGTGACTGACCGAAATTGTAAATTCAGTCAACTGACTCCTAGTCACGCCCTGTTAATTTACACCTCAACTGTTGAACATGAGCACAAAGTGAAGTAAAGGTCCTTTCGATCTGACATTAAGCAAGTAGTAACAACAAAATGGGCAGGTTCCAACCATTGTTGAGTTCATTGCTTGATGTATATTGTGGTTGGAGATTCAAATATACTTAAGCCTACAAGAACAAACACAGCAAATTGTTGATATCCATGAGCACCTAGCTAAGCCAAAACAAACACAACCTATATATCTACCCTCTTACTGTCATATCATGCATGATTAATGATGTTCAAATTGAATGGCTCGAGATTAAATTTCACCCACTACTGTATTGTTGCAGTCATCATATCTATGGGGCTATGTTTTATCATCCATGGTTGGAGGAGCTTTGGCTGACAGATACGGAGGGAAGAAGGTGATGGCGGGTGCTGCTGCACTCTGGTCCTTGGCCACTTTCCTCACTCCATGGGCTGCCTCTCAATCCGCCATCATGTTGCTTGCTATACGCGTGCTCTTTGGCCTTGCACAAGGTGTCGCATTCCCGACAATGAGCACTCTCTTACCAAAGTAAGTAGCTCATATCACCCATTAACTTAGATGCCTAAAGAGGAGCAGACAGAAGCAGTAACCTCCAGCAACACTTGGAGCAGCATAAGCGAAATACTTTCTTTTGTTACTTTTTTGAGATCAATCACAGTAGTATTCACTATAGTTAAAACTTAAAACATAGGGTGCTAGAAGAATTAGTTTAGCTGTGCCTACAAGTATTCTTTGTCTCATGGTTATACTTTCGGGTATGCCAGGCAATGTTCTTTTTCACCGATATCAGTAACGAATTCTCCTTACAGAATCTAGAAAAAAAATCCACTACATATATTTATATATGCAGCCAAACGCAGCTCCAGTTCAGGCTCTTAATTTCATTTTTGAACATGAAACAGGTGGTTCCCAACACATGAACGTGCCACTGCTGTCGGCCTTTCCATGGGAGGATTCCATCTTGGGAATGTCGTAAGCTTCCTAGCAACACCGATCATCATGTCACATATAGGCCTCGCCAGAACATTTGCCTTCTTCGCATCACTTGGTTACTTGTGGATCTCTGTATGGCTGTTGAATGTAGAAAGTGACCCTATAGACAGCCGCACTATAAGAAAATCTGAGCTGCAACTTATTCTAGCTGGACGAAGTAAATCAAAAGTCAAAGGCAGCAAATCACCATCCTTAAGACAAGTGTTCTCAAAGATGGAAATGTGGGCCATCATTATAGCTGATGTTATAAATAAGTGGGTATGAATGACTGACCAGCATAATTAATATTTTGTGAAACTATGTCTATAGATATTAACATCTGCAAATTCAAATACCATGCAGGGCTATTTTGTCCTACTATCATGGATGCCGGTGTACTTCAAAACGGTATGTCATCTAAGCTTCTAAAATCATTCTAATAGGTCTGCCTTACAACTCTACCATATGTTGTTGTTTCTTACAATTATCCCAAACAGGTATATAATGTGAATTTGAAACAAGTTGCATGGTTTAGCTCCATACCTTGGGGCGTCATGGCTCTATCAGGATATGTTGCAGGAGCTTCTGCAGATTTAATTATCAAATCCGGCTTATCTATTGGGCGAGTCCGGAAAATTATGCAGTCAATTGGTTTTATTGGGCCAGGTGTGTCATTGCTATGTTTAAGATTTGCCCAAACACCGTCGGTCGCGGCAGTTATCATGACCGCTGCCTTGGGTTTGAATTCCTGCAGTCAAGCTGGTTACTTCTGTAATATACAGGTAACTACTGTTCATGTTTCCTCATATCGTATCCTGATCATATCATCTCTACCCAGTGCCTGTTCTTCTTTCGGATCAGTAGCTCCATTAACAATCTGAATGTGTTTCCATTATTTTCCATCAGGACATTGCCCCTACATACGCTGGATCCCTACATGGTATGTTCACAAACCTTTTTGATAGCATCAGTAGACAACAAGATCCATATTTTTCTGCATTGATGAATTTATTGTTCAGCCCTTATATCTGGCATCTCTTGTCCTGCTTGAACAGGACTGACGAACGGCATCGGAACGGTGGCTGCCATAGTTAGCACGGTAGGAGCAGGATACTTCATCCAGTGGCTGGGATCTTTCCAGGCCTTCCTCACCCTAACGGCGGTGCTCTATTTCAGCGCCATCGTCTTCTACAACATCTATGCGACAGGAGACCTGATTTTTGACTGAGCTGAAAATTAGTTTTTCCGTTTATGATGTCAAATGTACAATTACATCTTGTAAAATGTCTGTCTGCGCCCGCCGTGCAGAGCAAAGAAACGAATAAAATTAAGATTGATTGGTCGGCTGATTCATATAAGACTGAGCGCAACCATGGTGGCTTTGTATCGGTGGAAAAAGTATGGAATGCGGTGATCTCTTTAACAAAACTATCTTTCTCTTTTAGTAGTAAGAAAAGGTACCATGGCGGCTTCTTTCAGATCAGTAGCTTGGTGTTTGGTTAAATTCACATGATTTTGATATCATACTGTTTCAGAGGATGGTATCCAGTCATTTGTTGCATGGTTGCTTCTGCAGCAAACAACATTGTTGGATGAGTAAGCAATGGTTGTCACGTTCAAGAAACTATTGCTGGTGTTGGAACTTTCTACTTTGATTATCCCATGCCGGTCTGCAAAGCAAAACGATCAACCCGGGAGTTTGACGAGTCATATATAAGGACACAGAATGCAGTACGAAACAACTGAAAAATTTCATGTCAGCCAAAATATTATCTCGATAAAGTAAACAGTTATTGTACCACCTGTTGTACTCATTCTAACTTCTATCAGTGCAATGATACGTTACGTATTCCCGAAAAGAATAACACCAAGCACCCTCCTCACTATCTGATATACATTGTTGGGCTTCAGTGTCAGGAAAATTATCTTGTAGCCCCACACACCCACCTCAACCCTTTCTGAATGCTTGTGTTATTAGAAGCGTTAGCGCGCTTCCCTGCGCCGCTTCATATTCGTGAGGGTCCACCATTGCATTTTCATTTTTGAACATTTTGAGGCATGTTTAATGTGTGAGTCGAGAAATGTGAACCATACATGATTAGTTCAAAGTTACAGCTGGAACGAAGCATGCATAATCAGCTGCAAGTTACAGCTCATGGTCATGTAACTACAATATATGGAGAGAGAAAATGCAGAAAATTAAGCAGTAAAATCTACTTGCGGGATGACAATATACCTTTTATCCTGCTACTCTATTATCAATGAGTATTTGTGAGAAGTTGATGTAAAACCGGTGCAATATGAAGTGAAATTCAGACTGTACAATCGAGGTTATCAAGAAGTCCAATGCTTTCATTTGGCTCAGGAAAGGTTTGAGAACAAATATTCGGAGAAGTTTACAATCAAAAGAGGCGAAAAAATTGTTGAAGACCTTAGTTCCTCAATCTCTTGGAGCAAGCACTAATCCTAGATTGTCACCTACCCCTGACATCAAATAATTGTTACAAACATGAGGAGTTATATGCAGGCAGCTAAACACTTCCAATATTTTATTACCTAGTGCTAGTACCTTAAGCATAACCATCAAAAGATCGCTATGCCATGCAATTGTACATGATCCAAACTATGACAGACGTACCACACATCAAGCAACAATATCCCATGAATTTCTCGAAAAAAAGAAAAAGAAAACAAGCAGCCATGGATCCATTGATTGAGCAACATGCAGTGACTCCTCCCCGTACGTCTTATTGATAGTAGCAATTGATCCCAACTGAGGAAACTAACCAGACAACAACAACAGACCACGAGCAATCGATGGCTGTAGGCCCAGCCGATGTAGTACATGGGGTCGGGCACCTTGAAGGTGCGAGCGCCCTCGGGCGCGCAGAGGATGTCGCTCCACTGGTCGCATATGTTTCCCATGATGAAGTAGCCAGCGTCCTGCAGCTTCTGCCTCTCGCCAGGTTTTACAATGATAAAATCGTGATTTTGGAAAGGTGAACAGTTCATGTATTGTTCACTATTTGAAAATCACCATTTTGTCACAAGAAACACATATTTGCTTCTTGTAGAAGTACAGATTCATTTTCGTGAGAAGCACTACTATGTTTCTCGAAAAGAGAAAAATAATCTAGGCTTCAAGATTAGCTTTCACTAGAAACACAGTTGTGCTTCTATGAGAAAACTATGCTTTCACAAGAAGTACAAATTTGCTTCTCGTGGAAGCACATATTTTTTTGGAAAGAGAGGAAGCACAATTCATGGGCGCATCGGTCCTGGTCACTAATGGAGTAGATGGACTTTATCAGAAGAGATGAGGAGTTCAGCTGCTGCGATTTTCCGTATAGAAGAGGGACAGTTCATGGCCGCATAAGTGCTAGTCACTAATGGAGCAGTGGAACCGGCTACGATTGAAGCCATAGCTTCCAGGGAGGTGATCCGCTTGGCCAAAGATTTAGGCTTGAGTTCAATGAGGCCAACTCCACC